>NC_135206.1:544714-658569 GCF_050948175.1 Xylocopa sonorina
GCTATTTCCTAGGAAGGAAGTGTTTCATTTACGTTCATTTGAAGTGTTTGCGAGGTATAAGTGACATTTCGTAATGAATATTATATCTTATCATGAAACATAGAAATGTGATGCGACATCACGTTTTAAAAAGCATTAGAACTCCATTACTACGATACGTAGATATCTGGAAACGCTATTTCCAAACAAGGAAGTGTCGCATTTACATTCATTTGAAGCGTAAGCAAGGTACAAGTGACATTTCGCAATGAATATTATATCCTATCATGAAACATAGATATGAGATGCGACGTCTCGTTTTAAGAAGCATTAGAACACTATTACTACGATACGTAGATATCTGGAAACGCTATTTCCTAACAATGAAGTGTTGCATTTACATCCATTTGACGTGAATACGAGGTATACATGACACTTTGCAATGAATATTATATATTATCATGAAGCATAGAACTGAGAAGCGATATCGCGTTTTGAGAAGCATTAGAACTCTAATACCACGATACGTTGACATCTGCAAACGCTATTTCCTAGCAAGGAAGTGTCGCATGTACATTCAATTGAAGTGTATGCGAGGTATACATGGCACTTCGCAATCAATATTATATCTTATCATGAAACATAGAAATGAGATGCGATATGGCGATTTATGAAGCATTAGATGTCTATTGCTTCGATACGTAGACATCTGCAAACGCTACTTCCCAGCAAGGAAGTATCGCATTTACATCCCATTGAGGTGAATACGAGGTATACATAACACTGCACAATGAATATTATATCATACCATGAAACATAGAAATGAGTTGCGATATGGCGATTTATGAAGCATTAGATGTCTATTGCTTCGATACGTAGACATGTGCAAACGCTATTTCCTAGGAGGGAAGTGTCGCATTTACATTCATTTTAAGTGTATGCGAGGTATACATGACACTTCGCAATGAATATTATATCTTATCATGAATCATAGAAATGAGATGTAATATGGCGATTTAAGAAGCATTAGATGTCTATTGCTTCGATACGTAGACAACTGCAAACGCTATTTCCTAGGAAGGAAGTGTCGCATTTACATTTATTTTAAGTGTATGCGATGTATATAGGACACTTCGCAATGAATATTACATATTATCATGAAACATAAAAATGAGATGCGATATCGCGATTTATGAAGCTTTAGAACTCTATTGCTTGGTTACGTAGATATCTGCAAACAATATTTCCTAGCAAGGAACTGTAGCATTCACATTCATTTGAAGTGTATGCGAGGTATACATGACACTTGGCAATGAATATTATATATTATCATGAAACATAGAAATGAGATGTGATATGGCGATTTAACAAGCATTAGAACTCTATTGCTTCGATACATAGACATCTGCAAAAGCTATTTCCAAACAAGGAAGTGTCGCATTTACATTCTTTTGAAAGGAATACGAGGTATACATGACACTTCGCAATGAATATTATATATTATCATGAAACATAGAAATGAGATGCGATATGACGGTTTAAGAAGCATTAGAATTCTATTGCTTCGATACGTAGACATCTGTAAACGCTACTTCCTAGCAAGGAAGTGTCTCTTTTACATTCTTCTGATGTGAATACGAGGTGTACATGACACTGCACAATGAAAATTATATCTTATCATGAAACATAGAAATGAGATGTAATATGGCGATTTAAGAAGCATTAGAACACTATTGCTTCGATACGTAGACTTCTGCAAACGCTATTTCCGAGCAAGGAAGTGTTGCATTTACACTCATTTTAAGTGTATGCGATGTATACATGACACTTCGCAATGAATATGATATATTATCATGAAACATAGAATTGAGAAGCGATATCGCGTTTTGAGAAGCATTAGAACTCTAATGCTACGATACTCTAGACAACTGCAAACGCTATTTCCTAGCAAGGAAGAGTCGCGTTTATATTCTTTTCAAGTGAATACGAGGTATACATAACACTCCACAATGAATATTATATCTTATCATGAAACATACAAATGAGATGCGATGTGACGATTTAAGAAGCATTAGAATACTATTGCTTCGATACGTAGACATCTGCAAACGCTATTTCCTAGCAAGGAAGTGTCGCATGTACATTCAATTGAAGTATACATGGCACTTCGCAATGAATATTATATCTTATCATGAAAAATAGAAATGTGAAGCGATATCTCGATTTAGGAAGTTTTAGAACTCCATTGCTTCGATACGTAGATATCTGCGAACGCTATTTCCTAGGAAGGAAGTGTCGCATTTACATTCATTTTAAGTGTATATGAGACATACATGACACTTCGCAATGAATAGTATATCTTATAATGAAACATTTAAGTGAGATGCGATTTCGCGTATTAAGGAGCATTAGGACACTATTGCTACGATACGTAGACATCTGCAAACGCTATTTCCTAGCAAGGAAGTGTCGCATGTACATTCAATTGAAGTATACATGGCACTTCGCAATGAATAACGTATCTTATCATGAAACATAGAAATGAGATGCGATATCTCGCTTTAAGAAGCGTTATAATTCTATTGCTTCGATACGCAGACATCTGCAAACGCTATTTCCTAGCAAGCAAGTGTCGCATTTACATTCTATTGAAGTGACTACGATGTATACATAACAGTGCACAGTGAATAGTATATCTTATCATGAAACAGAAATGAGAAGCGATATGGCGATTTAAGAAGCATTAGATCCCTATTGCTTCGATACGTAGACATCAGCAAACGCTACTTCCTAGAAAGGAAGTGTCGCATTTTCATTCAAATGAAGTGTATGCGAGGTATACAAGGCACTTCGCAATGAATATTATATATTATCATGAAACATAGAAATGAGAAGCGATATCGCGTATTGAGAAGCATTAGAACTCTAATGCCACGATACGTAGACATCTGCAAACGCTATTTCCTAGCAAGGAAGTGTCGCATTTACATTCTTTTGAAGCGAATACGAGGTATACATAAGACTGTACTGTGAATATTATATCTTATCACGAAACGCAGGAATCACATGCCATATCGCGTTTTAAGATGCATTGGACCTCAATTGGTTGGATAAGTAGGTATCTGGAAACTCTATTTCCCACAAAGGAAATGTCGCATTTACATTCATTTGAAGTGTAGGCGTGGAATACACAGCACTTCGCAATGAATATTATGTCTTACCATGAGACATTGGAATGAGATGCGATATCACGTTTAAGAAGCATTAGAAACCTAATGCTACGATACGTAGACATCTGCAAACGCTGTTTCCTAGCAAGGAAGTGTCGCGTTTATATTCATTTGCAGTGAATACGAGGTATACATAACACTTCGCAATGAATATTATATCTTATCATGAAACATAGAAATGAGATGCGATATCGCGTTTTGCGAAGCATTAGAACACTAATGCTACGATACGTAGACATCTGCAAACGCCGTTTCCTATCAAGGAACTGTTGCATTTACATACGTTTGAAGTGAATACGATTTATACATAACAATGCAGAATGAATATTATATCTTATCATGAAACATAGAAATGAGAAGCGATATCGCGTTTTGATAAGCATCAGAACGCTATTGCTTCGATACGTAGATATCTGGAAACGCTATTTCCTAGAAAGGAAGTGTCGCATTTAAATTCGTTTGAAGTGTATGCGAGGTACACATGACACTTCGCAATGAATAACGTATCTTATCATGAAACATAGAAATGAGATGCGATATCCCGCTTTAAGAAGCATTAGAGATCTATTGCTTCGATACATGGACATCTGCAAAAGCTATTTCCTAGCAAGGAAGTGTCGCATTAACATTCATTTGAAATGTAAGCGAGGTATAAGTGACTCTTCCCAATGTATATAATATCTTATCATGGACCATAGAAATGGGATGCGATATCGCGTTGTAGGGAGCATAAGAATTCCATTGCTTCGATACGTAGACATCTGCAAACGCTATTTCCGAGCAAGGAAGTGTGGCATTTACATTCATTTGAAGCGCATGCGAGGTATAAGTGACATTTCGCAATGAATATTATATCTTATCATGAAAGATAGAAATGAGATGCGATATCGCGTTTTGAGAAGCATTAGAAATCTAATGCTACGATACGTAGACATCTGCAAACGCTATTTACTAGCAACGAAGTGTCGCATTTACATTCACATGAAGCGGATGCGAGGTATACATGACACTTCACAATGAATATTATATCCTATCATGGAACATAGAAATGAGGAGCGATTTCGCGTTTCAAGAAGCATTAGAACTCTAATGCTACGATACGTAGACATCTGGAAATGCTATTTCCGAGAAAAGAAGTATCGCATTTACATTCATTTGATGTGTAGACGAGGATTACATAACACTTCGCAATGAATATAATATCTTATCATGAGACATAAATATGACATGCGATATCGCGTTTCAAGAAGCATTAGAACCATATTACTTCGATACGTAGACATCTGGAAACGCCATTTCCTATCAGGGAAGTGTCGCATTTACATTCAATTGAAGTGTATGCGAGGTATACATAACAGTTCGCCATGAATATTATATCTTATCATGAGACACAGAAATGAGATGCGATATCGCGTTTCAAGAATCATTAGAGCTCTATTGCTTCGATACGTAGACATCTGCAAACGCTATTTCCTAGCAAGGAAGTGTCGCATTTGCATTCAATTGAAGTACATGCAAGGTATACATGACACTTCGCAATGAATATTATATCTTATTATTGAACATAGAAATGAGGAGCGATTTCGCGTTTCAAGAAGCATTAGAACTCTAATGCTACGATACGTAGACATCTGGAAACGCTATTTCCGAGAAAAGAAGTATCGCATTTACATTCAATTGAAGTGTGTGCGAGGTATACATGGCACTTCGCAATGAATATTATATCTTATCATGAAACATAGAAATGAGATGCGATATGGCGACTTATGAAGCATTAGATGTCTATTGCTTCGATATGTAGACATCTGCCAACGCTATTTCCTAGCACGGATGTGTAGCATTTACATTCATTTTAAGTGTATGCGAGGTATACATAACGCTTCGCAAAAAATATTATATATTATCATGAAACATAGAAATGATGTGCGATATCGCGTTTTGAGAAGCATTAGAACTCTAATGCTACCATACGTAGACATCTGCGAACGCTATTTCCTAGCAAGGAAGTGTCGCATTTTCATTCATTTCAAGTATAGACGAGATATACATAACACTGCACAATGAATATTATATCTTATCATGAAACATAGAAATGAGATGCGATATGACGATTTAAGAAGCATTAGAAATTTATTGCTTCGATACGTAGACATCTGCAAACGCTATTTCCTGGCAAGGAAGTGTCGCGTTTACATTCTTTTCAAGTGAATACGAGGTATACATAACACTCCACAATGAATATTATATATTATCATGAAACATAGTAATGAGAAACGATATCACGTTTTGAGTAGCATTAGAACTCTAATGCTACGATACGTAGACATCTGCAAACGCTATTTCCTGGCAAGGAAGTGTCGTGTTTACATTCTATTGAAGTGAGTACGAGGTACACATGACACTTTGCAATGAATATTATATCTTATCACGAAACATAGGAATGAGATGCGATATCGCGTTTTAAGAAGCATTAGAACACTGTAGCTACGATACGTAGACATCTGCAAACGTTATTTCCTAGCATTCAAGTGTCGCATTTACATTCTCTTGAAGTGAATGCGAGGCATACATGACACTTCTCAATGAATATTATATCTTATCACGAAACATAGGAATGAGATGCGATATCGCGTTTTAAGATGGATTAGAACTCCATTTGTACGATACGTGGATATCTGGAAACGATATTTCCTAGCAAGGATGTGTCGCATTTACAATCTTCTGAAGTGAATACGAAGTATACGTGACACTTCGCAATGAATATTATATCGTATCATGAAACATAGAAATGAGATGCGATATCGCGTTTTAAGATGGATTAGAACTCTATTTCTACGATACGTAGATATCTGGAAACGATATTTCCTAGCAAGGATGTGTCGCGTTTACAATCTTTTAATGTATATACGAAGTATGCGTGACACTTCGCAATGAATATTATATCGTATCATGAAACATAGAAACGTGATGCGATATCGCGTTTTAAGAAGCATTAGAACACTTTAGCTACGATACGTAGACATCTGCAAACGTTATTTCCTAGCATTCAAGTGTCGCATTTACATTCTTTTGAAGTGAATACGAGGCATACATGACACTTCTCAATGAATATTACATCTTATCACGAAACATAGGAATGAGATGCGATATTGCGTTTTAAGATGCATTAGAACTCTATTGCTTCGATACGTTGACATCTGCAAAAGCTATTTCCTAGCAAGGAAGTGTCGCATTTACATTCTTTTGAAGTGAATACGAGGAATACATGACACTTAGCAACGAATATTATATCTTGTCATGAAACATACGTATGAGAATCGAAATCCCGTTTTTAGAAGCACTAGAACGCTATTGCTTCGATGCGTAGACATCTGCAAACGCTATTTCCAATAGAAAGATAGTGCCGCATTGACAATCATTTGAAGTGTTTGCGAGGTATAAGTGAAACTTCGCAAAGAATATCAAATCTTATGATGAAACATAGAAATGTGATGAGATATCGCTATTTAAGAAGCATTAGATGCCTATTACTTCGATACGTAGACATCTGCAAACGCTATTTCCTAGCCAGGAAGTGTCGCATCTACATTCATTTGAAGCGTATACGAGCAATACATAACACTTCGCAATGAATATTATATCTAATCATGAAACAAACAAATGAGATGCGATATCTCGTTTTAACAAGCATTAGAACTCCATTGCTACAATATGTAGACATCTGCAAACGCTATTTCCTAGGAAGGAAGTGTCGCATTTACATTCTTTTGAAGTAAATACGAGGTATAGATAACACTGCACTATGAATATTGTATGTAATCATGAAACACAGAAATGAGATGCGACATCGCGTTTGGAGAAGCATTAGAAATCTATTGCTTCGACACGTAGACATCTGGAAACGCTATTACTTAGTAAGGAAGTTTCGCATTTACACTCATTTGAAGTGTATGTGAGGTATACATGACACTTCGCAAATTTATTATCTATTATCATGAAACATAGAAATGAGAAGCGATATCGCGTTTTGAGAAGCATAAGAACTCTAATGCAACGATACGTAGACATCTGCAAACGCTATTTCCTAGGAAGGAAGTGTCGCATTTACATTCTTTTGAAGTAAATACGAGGTATACATAGCACTGCACAATGAATATTATATCTTATCATGAAACATAGAAATGAGATGCGATATCGCGAATTAAGAAGCATTAGAACTCTACTGCTCCGATACGTAGACATTTGCAAACGCTAATTCCTAGCAATAAAGTGTCTCATTTACATTCTTTTGAAGTGAATACGAGGTATACATGACAATTCGCAATGAATACTATATCTTATCATGAAACATAGAAATGAGATGCCGCATCTCGTTTTAAGAAGCATTAGAACTCTATTGCTACGATACGTAGATATCTGGAAACGCTATTTCCTAGGAAGGAAGTGTTTCATTTACGTTCATTTGAAGTGTTTGCGAGGTATAAGTGACATTTCGTAATGAATATTATATCTTATCATGAAACATAGAAATGTGATGCGACATCACGTTTTAAAAAGCATTAGAACTCCATTACTACGATACGTAGATATCTGGAAACGCTATTTCCAAACAAGGAAGTGTCGCATTTACATTCATTTGAAGTGTAAGCGAGGTACAAGTGACATTTCGCAATGAATATTATATCCTATCATGAAACATAGATATGAGATGCGACGTCTCGTTTTAAGAAGCATTAGAACACTATTACTACGATACGTAGATATCTGGAAACGCTATTTCCTAACAATGAAGTGTTGCATTTACATCCATTTGACGTGAATACGAGGTATACATGACACTTTGCAATGAATATTATATATTATCATGAAGCATAGAACTGAGAAGCGATATCGCGTTTTGAGAAGCATTAGAACTCTAATACCACGATACGTTGACATCTGCAAACGCTATTTCCTAGCAAGGAAGTGTCGCATGTACATTCAATTGAAGTGTATGCGAGGTATACATGGCACTTCGCAATCAATATTATATCTTATCATGAAACATAGAAATGAGATGCGATATGGCGATTTATGAAGCATTAGATGTCTATTGCTTCGATACGTAGACATCTGCAAACGCTACTTCCCAGCAAGGAAGTATCGCATTTACATCCCATTGAGGTGAATACGAGGTATACATAACACTGCACAATGAATATTATATCATACCATGAAACATAGAAATGAGTTGCGATATGGCGATTTATGAAGCATTAGATGTCTATTGCTTCGATACGTAGACATGTGCAAACACTATTTCCTAGGAAGGAAGTGTCGCATTTACATTCATTTTAAGTGTATGCGAGGTATACATGACACTTCGCAATGAATATTATATCTTATCATGAATCATAGAAATGAGATGTAATATGGCGATTTAAGAAGCATTAGATGTCTATTGCTTCGATACGTAGACAACTGCAAACGCTATTTCCTAGGAAGGAAGTGTCGCATTTACATTTATTTTAAGTGTATGCGATGTATATAGGACACTTCGCAATGAATATTACATATTATCATGAAACATAAAAATGAGATGCGATATCGCGATTTATGAAGCTTTAGAACTCTATTGCTTGGTTACGTAGATATCTGCAAACAATATTTCCTAGCAAGGAACTGTAGCATTCACATTCATTTGAAGTGTATGCGAGGTATACATGACACTTGGCAATGAATATTATATATTATCATGAAACATAGAAATGAGATGTGATATGGCGATTTAACAAGCATTAGAACTCTATTGCTTCGATACATAGACATCTGCAAAAGCTATTTCCAAACAAGGAAGTGTCGCATTTACATTCTTTTGAAAGGAATACGAGGTATACATGACACTTCGCAATGAATATTATATATTATCATGAAACATAGAAATGAGATGCGATATGACGGTTTAAGAAGCATTAGAATTCTATTGCTTCGATACGTAGACATCTGTAAACGCATACTTCCTAGCAAGGAAGTGTCTCTTTTACATTCTTCTGATGTGAATACGAGGTGTGCATGACACTGCACAATGAAAATTATATCTTATCATGAAACATAGAAATGAGATGTAATATGGCGATTTAAGAAGCATTAGAACACTATTGCTTCGATACGTAGACTTCTGCAAACGCTATTTCCGAGCAAGGAAGTGTTGCATTTACACTCATTTTAAGTGTATGCGATGTATACATGACACTTCGCAATGAATATGATATATTATCATGAAACATAGAATTGAGAAGCGATATCGCGTTTTGAGAAGCATTAGAACTCTAATGCTACGATACTCTAGACAACTGCAAACGCTATTTCCTAGCAAGGAAGAGTCGCGTTTATATTCTTTTCAAGTGAATACGAGGTATACATAACACTCCACAATGAATATTATATCTTATCATGAAACATACAAATGAGATGCGATGTGACGATTTAAGAAGCATTAGAATACTATTGCTTCGATACGTAGACATCTGCAAACGCTATTTCCTAGCAAGGAAGTGTCGCATGTACATTCAATTGAAGTATACATGGCACTTCGCAATGAATATTATATCTTATCATGAAAAATAGAAATGTGAAGCGATATCTCGATTTAGGAAGTTTTAGAACTCCATTGCTTCGATACGTAGATATCTGCGAACGCTATTTCCTAGGAAGGAAGTGTCGCATTTACATTCATTTTAAGTGTATATGAGACATACATGACACTTCGCAATGAATAGTATATCTTATAATGAAACATTTAAGTGAGATGCGATTTCGCGTATTAAGGAGCATTAGGACACTATTGCTACGATACGTAGACATCTGCAAACGCTATTTCCTAGCAAGGAAGTGTCGCATGTACATTCAATTGAAGTATACATGGCACTTCGCAATGAATAACGTATCTTATCATGAAACATAGAAATGAGATGCGATATCGCGTTTTGCGAAGCATTAGAACACTAATGCTACGATACGTAGACATCTGCAAACGCCGTTTCCTATCAAGGAACTGTTGCATTTACATACGTTTGAAGTGAATACGATTTATACATAACAATGCAGAATGAATATTATATCTAATCATGAAACATAGAAATGAGAAGCGATATCGCGTTTTGATAAGCATCAGAACGCTATTGCTTCGATACGTAGATATCTGGAAACGCTATTTCCTAGAAAGGAAGTGTCGCATTTAAATTCGTTTGAAGTGTATGCGAGGTACACATGACACTTCGCAATGAATAACGTATCTTATCATGAAACATAGAAATGAGATGCGATATCCCGCTTTAAGAAGCATTAGAGATCTATTGCTTCGATACATGGACATCTGCAAAAGCTATTTCCTAGCAAGGAAGTGTCGCATTAACATTCATTTGAAATGTAAGCGAGGTATAAGTGACTCTTCCCAATGTATATAATATCTTATCATGGACCATAGAAATGGGATGCGATATCGCGTTGTAGGGAGCATAAGAATTCCATTGCTTCGATACGTAGACATCTGCAAACGCTATTTCCGAGCAAGGAAGTGTGGCATTTACATTCATTTGAAGCGCATGCGAGGTATAAGTGACATTTCGCAATGAATATTATATCTTATCATGAAAGATAGAAATGAGATGCGATATCGCGTTTTGAGAAGCATTAGAAATCTAATGCTACGATACGTAGACATCTGCAAACGCTATTTACTAGCAACGAAGTGTCGCATTTACATTCACATGAAGCGGATGCGAGGTATACATGACACTTCACAATGAATATTATATCCTATCATGGAACATAGAAATGAGGAGCGATTTCGCGTTTCAAGAAGCATTAGAAACCTAATGCTACGATACGTAGACATCTGCAAACGCTGTTTCCTAGCAAGGAAGTGTCGCGTTTATATTCATTTGCAGTGAATACGAGGTATACATAACACTTCGCAATGAATATTATATCTTATCATGAAACATAGAAATGAGATGCGATATCGCGTTTTGCGAAGCATTAGAACACTAATGCTACGATACGTAGACATCTGCAAACGCCGTTTCCTATCAAGGAACTGTTGCATTTACATACGTTTGAAGTGAATACGATTTATACATAACAATGCAGAATGAATATTATATCTAATCATGAAACATAGAAATGAGAAGCGATATCGCGTTTTGATAAGCATCAGAACGCTATTGCTTCGATACGTAGATATCTGGAAACGCTATTTCCTAGAAAGGAAGTGTCGCATTTAAATTCGTTTGAAGTGTATGCGAGGTACACATGACACTTCGCAATGAATAACGTATCTTATCATGAAACATAGAAATGAGATGCGATATCCCGCTTTAAGAAGCATTAGAGATCTATTGCTTCGATACATGGACATCTGCAAAAGCTATTTCCTAGCAAGGAAGTGTCGCATTAACATTCATTTGAAATGTAAGCGAGGTATAAGTGACTCTTCCCAATGTATATAATATCTTATCATGGACCATAGAAATGGGATGCGATATCGCGTTGTAGGGAGCATAAGAATTCCATTGCTTCGATACGTAGACATCTGCAAACGCTATTTCCGAGCAAGGAAGTGTGGCATTTACATTCATTTGAAGCGCATGCGAGGTATAAGTGACATTTCGCAATGAATATTATATCTTATCATGAAAGATAGAAATGAGATGCGATATCGCGTTTTGAGAAGCATTAGAAATCTAATGCTACGATACGTAGACATCTGCAAACGCTATTTACTAGCAACGAAGTGTCGCATTTACATTCACATGAAGCGGATGCGAGGTATACATGACACTTCACAATGAATATTATATCCTATCATGGAACATAGAAATGAGGAGCGATTTCGCGTTTCAAGAAGCATTAGAACTCTAATGCTACGATACGTAGACATCTGGAAATGCTATTTCCGAGAAAAGAAGTATCGCATTTACATTCATTTGATGTGTAGACGAGGATTACATAACACTTCGCAATGAATATAATATCTTATCGTGAGACATAAATATGACATGCGATATCGCGTTTCAAGAAGCATTAGAACCATATTACTTCGATACGTAGACATCTGGAAACGCCATTTCCTATCAGGGAAGTGTCGCATTTACATTCAATTGAAGTGTATGCGAGGTATACATAACAGTCCGCCATGAATATTATATCTTATCATGAGACACAGAAATGAGATGCGATATCGCGTTTCAAGAATCATTAGAGCTCTATTGCTTCGATACGTAGACATCTGCAAACGCTATTTCCTAGCAAGGAAGTGTCGCATTTGCATTCAATTGAAGTACATGCAAGGTATACATGACACTTCGCAATGAATATTATATCTTATTATTGAACATAGAAATGAGGAGCGATTTCGCGTTTCAAGAAGCATTAGAACTCTAATGCTACGATACGTAGACATCTGGAAACGCTATTTCCGAGAAAAGAAGTATCGCATTTACATTCAATTGAAGTGTGTGCGAGGTATACATGGCACTTCGCAATGAATATTATATCTTATCATGAAACATAGAAATGAGATGCGATATGGCGACTTATGAAGCATTAGATGTCTATTGCTTCGATATGTAGACATCTGCCAACGCTATTTCCTAGCACGGATGTGTAGCATTTACATTCATTTTAAGTGTATGCGAGGTATACATAACGCTTCGTAAAAAATATTATATATTATCATGAAACATAGAAATGATGTGCGATATCGCGTTTTGAGAAGCATTAGAACTCTAATGCTACCATACGTAGACATCTGCGAACGCTATTTCCTAGCAAGGAAGTGTCGCATTTTCATTCATTTCAAGTATAGACGAGATATACATAACACTGCACAATGAATATTATATCTTATCATGAAACATAGAAATGAGATGCGATATGACGATTTAAGAAGCATTAGAAATTTATTGCTTCGATACGTAGACATCTGCAAACGCTATTTCCTGGCAAGGAAGTGTCGCGTTTACATTCTTTTCAAGTGAATACGAGGTATACATAACACTCCACAATGAATATTATATATTATCATGAAACATAGTAATGAGAAACGATATCACGTTTTGAGTAGCATTAGAACTCTAATGCTACGATACGTAGACATCTGCAAACGCTATTTCCTGGCAAGGAAGTGTCGTGTTTACATTCTATTGAAGTGAGTACGAGGTACACATGACACTTTGCAATGAATATTATATCTTATCACGAAACATAGGAATGAGATGCGATATCGCGTTTTAAGAAGCATTAGAACACTGTAGCTACGATACGTAGACATCTGCAAACGTTATTTCCTAGCATTCAAGTGTCGCATTTACATTCTCTTGAAGTGAATGCGAGGCATACATGACACTTCTCAATGAATATTATATCTTATCACGAAACATAGGAATGAGATGCGATATCGCGTTTTAAGATGGATTAGAACTCCATTTGTACGATACGTGGATATCTGGAAACGATATTTCCTAGCAAGGATGTGTCGCATTTACAATCTTCTGAAGTGAATACGAAGTATACGTGACACTTCGCAATGAATATTATATCGTATCATGAAACATAGAAATGAGATGCGATATCGCGTTTTAAGATGGATTAGAACTCTATTTCTACGATACGTAGATATCTGGAAACGATATTTCCTAGCAAGGATGTGTCGCGTTTACAATCTTTTAATGTATATACGAAGTATGCGTGACACTTCGCAATGAATATTATATCGTATCATGAAACATAGAAACGTGATGCGATATCGCGTTTTAAGAAGCATTAGAACACTTTAGCTACGATACGTAGACATCTGCAAACGTTATTTCCTAGCATTCAAGTGTCGCATTTACATTCTTTTGAAGTGAATACGAGGCATACATGACACTTCTCAATGAATATTACATCTTATCACGAAACATAGGAATGAGATGCGATATTGCGTTTTAAGATGCATTAGAACTCTATTGCTTCGATACGTTGACATCTGCAAAAGCTATTTCCTAGCAAGGAAGTGTCGCATTTACATTCTTTTGAAGTGAATACGAGGAATACATGACACTTAGCAACGAATATTATATCTTGTCATGAAACATACGTATGAGAATCGAAATCCCGTTTTTAGAAGCACTAGAACGCTATTGCTTCGATGCGTAGACATCTGCAAACGCTATTTCCAATAGAAAGATAGTGCCGCATTGACAATCATTTGAAGTGTTTGCGAGGTATAAGTGAAACTTCGCAAAGAATATCAAATCTTATGATGAAACATAGAAATGTGATGAGATATCGCTATTTAAGAAGCATTAGATGCCTATTACTTCGATACGTAGACATCTGCAAACGCTATTTCCTAGCCAGGAAGTGTCGCATCTACATTCATTTGAAGCGTATACGAGCAATACATAACACTTCGCAATGAATATTATATCTAATCATGAAACAAACAAATGAGATGCGATATCTCGTTTTAACAAGCATTAGAACTCCATTGCTACAATATGTAGACATCTGCAAACGCTATTTCCTAGGAAGGAAGTGTCGCATGTACATTCAATTGAAGTGTGTGCGAGGTATACATGGCACTTCGCAATGAATATTATATCTTATCATGAAACATAGAAATGAGATGCGATATGGCGACTTATGAAGCATTAGATGTCTATTGCTTCGATATGTAGACATCTGCCAACGCTATTTCCTAGCACGGATGTGTAGCATTTACATTCATTTTAAGTGTATGCGAGGTATACATAACGCTTCGCAAAAAATATTATATATTATCATGAAACATAGAAATGATGTGCGATATCGCGTTTTGAGAAGCATTAGAACTCTAATGCTACCATACGTAGACATCTGCGAACGCTATTTCCTAGCAAGGAAGTGTCGCATTTTCATTCATTTCAAGTATAGACGAGATATACATAACACTGCACAATGAATATTATATCTTATCATGAAACATAGAAATGAGATGCGATATGACGATTTAAGAAGCATTAGAAATTTATTGCTTCGATACGTAGACATCTGCGAACGCTATTTCCTGGCAAGGAAGTGTCGCGTTTACATTCTTTTCAAGTGAATACGAGGTATACATAACACTCCACAATGAATATTATATATTATCATGAAACATAGTAATGAGAAACGATATCACGTTTTGAGTAGCATTAGAACTCTAATGCTACGATACGTAGACATCTGCAAACGCTATTTCCTGGCAAGGAAGTGTCGTGTTTACATTCTATTGAAGTGAGTACGAGGTACACATGACACTTTGCAATGAATATTATATCTTATCACGAAACATAGGAATGAGATGCGATATCGCATTTTAAGAAGCATTAGAACACTGTAGCTACGATACGTAGACATCTGCAAACGTTATTTCCTAGCATTCAAGTGTCGCATTTACATTCTCTTGAAGTGAATGCGAGGCATACATGACACTTCTCAATGAATATTATATCTTATCACGAAACATAGGAATGAGATGCGATATCGCGTTTTAAGATGGATTAGAACTCCATTTGTACGATACGTGGATATCTGGAAACGATATTTCCTAGCAAGGATGTGTCGCATTTACAATCTTCTGAAGTGAATACGAAGTATACGTGACACTTCGCAATGAATATTATATCGTATCATGAAACATAGAAATGAGATGCGATATCGCGTTTTAAGATGGATTAGAACTCTATTTCTACGATACGTAGATATCTGGAAACGATATTTCCTAGCAAGGATGTGTCGCGTTTACAATCTTTTAATGTATATACGAAGTATGCGTGACACTTCGCAATGAATATTATATCGTATCATGAAACATAGAAACGTGATGCGATATCGCGTTTTAAGAAGCATTAGAACACTTTAGCTACGATACGTAGACATCTGCAAACGTTATTTCCTAGCATTCAAGTGTCGCATTTACATTCTTTTGAAGTGAATACGAGGCATACATGACACTTCTCAATGAATATTACATCTTATCACGAAACATAGGAATGAGATGCGATATTGCGTTTTAAGATGCATTAGAACTCTATTGCTTCGATACGTTGACATCTGCAAAAGCTATTTCCTAGCAAGGAAGTGTCGCATTTACATTCTTTTGAAGTGAATACGAGGAATACATGACACTTAGCAACGAATATTATATCTTGTCATGAAACATACGTATGAGAATCGAAATCCCGTTTTTAGAAGCACTAGAACGCTATTGCTTCGATGCGTAGACATCTGCAAACGCTATTTCCAATAGAAAGATAGTGCCGCATTGACAATCATTTGAAGTGTTTGCGAGGTATAAGTGAAACTTCGCAAAGAATATCAAATCTTATGATGAAACATAGAAATGTGATGAGATATCGCTATTTAAGAAGCATTAGATGCCTATTACTTCGATACGTAGACATCTGCAAACGCTATTTCCTAGCCAGGAAGTGTCGCATCTACATTCATTTGAAGCGTATACGAGCAATACATAACACTTTGCAATGAATATTATATCTAATCATGAAACAAACAAATGAGATGCGATATCTCGTTTTAACAAGCATTAGAACTCCATTGCTACAATATGTAGACATCTGCAAACGCTATTTCCTAGGAAGGAAGTGTCGCATGTACATTCAATTGAAGTGTGTGCGAGGTATACATGGCACTTCGCAATGAATATTATATCTTATCATGAAACATAGAAATGAGATGCGATATGGCGACTTATGAAGCATTAGATGTCTATTGCTTCGATATGTAGACATCTGCCAACGCTATTTCCTAGCACGGATGTGTAGCATTTACATTCATTTTAAGTGTATGCGAGGTATACATAACGCTTCGCAAAAAATATTATATATTATCATGAAACATAGAAATGATGTGCGATATCGCGTTTTGAGAAGCATTAGAACTCTAATGCTACCATACGTAGACATCTGCGAACGCTATTTCCTAGCAAGGAAGTGTCGCATTTTCATTCATTTCAAGTATAGACGAGATATACATAACACTGCACAATGAATATTATATCTTATCATGAAACATAGAAATGAGATGCGATATGACGATTTAAGAAGCATTAGAAATTTATTGCTTCGATACGTAGACATCTGCAAACGCTATTTCCTGGCAAGGAAGTGTCGCGTTTACATTCTTTTCAAGTGAATACGAGGTATACATAACACTCCACAATGAATATTATATATTATCATGAAACATAGTAATGAGAAACGATATCACGTTTTGAGTAGCATTAGAACTCTAATGCTACGATACGTAGACATCTGCAAACGCTATTTCCTGGCAAGGAAGTGTCGTGTTTACATTCTATTGAAGTGAGTACGAGGTACACATGACACTTTGCAATGAATATTATATCTTATCACGAAACATAGGAATGAGATGCGATATCGCGTTTTAAGAAGCATTAGAACACTGTAGCTACGATACGTAGACATCTGCAAACGTTATTTCCTAGCATTCAAGTGTCGCATTTACATTCTCTTGAAGTGAATGCGAGGCATACATGACACTTCTCAATGAATATTATATCTTATCACGAAACATAGGAATGAGATGCGATATCGCGTTTTAAGATGGATTAGAACTCCATTTGTACGATACGTGGATATCTGGAAACGATATTTCCTAGCAAGGATGTGTCGCATTTACAATCTTCTGAAGTGAATACGAAGTATACGTGACACTTCGCAATGAATATTATATCGTATCATGAAACATAGAAATGAGATGCGATATCGCGTTTTAAGATGGATTAGAACTCTATTTCTACGATACGTAGATATCTGGAAACGATATTTCCTAGCAAGGATGTGTCGCGTTTACAATCTTTTAATGTATATACGAAGTATGCGTGACACTTCGCAATGAATATTATATCGTATCATGAAACATAGAAACGTGATGCGATATCGCGTTTTAAGAAGCATTAGAACACTTTAGCTACGATACGTAGACATCTGCAAACGTTATTTCCTAGCATTCAAGTGTCGCATTTACATTCTTTTGAAGTGAATACGAGGCATACATGACACTTCTCAATGAATATTACATCTTATCACGAAACATAGGAATGAGATGCGATATTGCGTTTTAAGATGCATTAGAACTCTATTGCTTCGATACGTTGACATCTGCAAAAGCTATTTCCTAGCAAGGAAGTGTCGCATTTACATTCTTTTGAAGTGAATACGAGGAATACATGACACTTAGCAACGAATATTATATCTTGTCATGAAACATACGTATGAGAATCGAAATCCCGTTTTTAGAAGCACTAGAACGCTATTGCTTCGATGCGTAGACATCTGCAAACGCTATTTCCAATAGAAAGATAGTGCCGCATTGACAATCATTTGAAGTGTTTGCGAGGTATAAGTGAAACTTCGCAAAGAATATCAAATCTTATGATGAAACATAGAAATGTGATGAGATATCGCTATTTAAGAAGCATTAGATGCCTATTACTTCGATACGTAGACATCTGCAAACGCTATTTCCTAGCCAGGAAGTGTCGCATCTACATTCATTTGAAGCGTATACGAGCAATACATAACACTTCGCAATGAATATTATATCTAATCATGAAACAAACAAATGAGATGCGATATCTCGTTTTAACAAGCATTAGAACTCCATTGCTACAATATGTAGACATCTGCAAACGCTATTTCCTAGGAAGGAAGTGTCGCATGTACATTCAATTGAAGTGTGTGCGAGGTATACATGGCACTTCGCAATGAATATTATATCTTATCATGAAACATAGAAATGAGATGCGATATGGCGACTTATGAAGCATTAGATGTCTATTGCTTCGATATGTAGACATCTGCCAACGCTATTTCCTAGCACGGATGTGTAGCATTTACATTCATTTTAAGTGTATGCGAGGTATACATAACGCTTCGCAAAAAATATTATATATTATCATGAAACATAGAAATGATGTGCGATATCGCGTTTTGAGAAGCATTAGAACTCTAATGCTACCATACGTAGACATCTGCGAACGCTATTTCCTAGCAAGGAAGTGTCGCATTTTCATTCATTTCAAGTATAGACGAGATATACATAACACTGCACAATGAATATTATATCTTATCATGAAACATAGAAATGAGATGCGATATGACGATTTAAGAAGCATTAGAAATTTATTGCTTCGATACGTAGACATCTGCGAACGCTATTTCCTGGCAAGGAAGTGTCGCGTTTACATTCTTTTCAAGTGAATACGAGGTATACATAACACTCCACAATGAATATTATATATTATCATGAAACATAGTAATGAGAAACGATATCACGTTTTGAGTAGCATTAGAACTCTAATGCTACGATACGTAGACATCTGCAAACGCTATTTCCTGGCAAGGAAGTGTCGTGTTTACATTCTATTGAAGTGAGTACGAGGTACACATGACACTTTGCAATGAATATTATATCTTATCACGAAACATAGGAATGAGATGCGATATCGCATTTTAAGAAGCATTAGAACACTGTAGCTACGATACGTAGACATCTGCAAACGTTATTTCCTAGCATTCAAGTGTCGCATTTACATTCTCTTGAAGTGAATGCGAGGCATACATGACACTTCTCAATGAATATTATATCTTATCACGAAACATAGGAATGAGATGCGATATCGCGTTTTAAGATGGATTAGAACTCCATTTGTACGATACGTGGATATCTGGAAACGATATTTCCTAGCAAGGATGTGTCGCATTTACAATCTTCTGAAGTGAATACGAAGTATACGTGACACTTCGCAATGAATATTATATCGTATCATGAAACATAGAAATGAGATGCGATATCGCGTTTTAAGATGGATTAGAACTCTATTTCTACGATACGTAGATATCTGGAAACGATATTTCCTAGCAAGGATGTGTCGCGTTTACAATCTTTTAATGTATATACGAAGTATGCGTGACACTTCGCAATGAATATTATATCGTATCATGAAACATAGAAACGTGATGCGATATCGCGTTTTAAGAAGCATTAGAACACTTTAGCTACGATACGTAGACATCTGCAAACGTTATTTCCTAGCATTCAAGTGTCGCATTTACATTCTTTTGAAGTGAATACGAGGCATACATGACACTTCTCAATGAATATTACATCTTATCACGAAACATAGGAATGAGATGCGATATTGCGTTTTAAGATGCATTAGAACTCTATTGCTTCGATACGTTGACATCTGCAAAAGCTATTTCCTAGCAAGGAAGTGTCGCATTTACATTCTTTTGAAGTGAATACGAGGAATACATGACACTTAGCAACGAATATTATATCTTGTCATGAAACATACGTATGAGAATCGAAATCCCGTTTTTAGAAGCACTAGAACGCTATTGCTTCGATGCGTAGACATCTGCAAACGCTATTTCCAATAGAAAGATAGTGCCGCATTGACAATCATTTGAAGTGTTTGCGAGGTATAAGTGAAACTTCGCAAAGAATATCAAATCTTATGATGAAACATAGAAATGTGATGAGATATCGCTATTTAAGAAGCATTAGATGCCTATTACTTCGATACGTAGACATCTGCAAACGCTATTTCCTAGCCAGGAAGTGTCGCATCTACATTCATTTGAAGCGTATACGAGCAATACATAACACTTTGCAATGAATATTATATCTAATCATGAAACAAACAAATGAGATGCGATATCTCGTTTTAACAAGCATTAGAACTCCATTGCTACAATATGTAGACATCTGCAAACGCTATTTCCTAGGAAGGAAGTGTCGCATGTACATTCAATTGAAGTGTGTGCGAGGTATACATGGCACTTCGCAATGAATATTATATCTTATCATGAAACATAGAAATGAGATGCGATATGGCGACTTATGAAGCATTAGATGTCTATTGCTTCGATATGTAGACATCTGCCAACGCTATTTCCTAGCACGGATGTGTAGCATTTACATTCATTTTAAGTGTATGCGAGGTATACATAACGCTTCGCAAAAAATATTATATATTATCATGAAACATAGAAATGATGTGCGATATCGCGTTTTGAGAAGCATTAGAACTCTAATGCTACCATACGTAGACATCTGCGAACGCTATTTCCTAGCAAGGAAGTGTCGCATTTTCATTCATTTCAAGTATAGACGAGATATACATAACACTGCACAATGAATATTATATCTTATCATGAAACATAGAAATGAGATGCGATATGACGATTTAAGAAGCATTAGAAATTTATTGCTTCGATACGTAGACATCTGCGAACGCTATTTCCTGGCAAGGAAGTGTCGCGTTTACATTCTTTTCAAGTGAATACGAGGTATACATAACACTCCACAATGAATATTATATATTATCATGAAACATAGTAATGAGAAACGATATCACGTTTTGAGTAGCATTAGAACTCTAATGCTACGATACGTAGATATCTGCAAACGCTATTTCCTGGCAAGGAAGTGTCGTGTTTACATTCTATTGAAGTGAGTACGAGGTACACATGACACTTTGCAATGAATATTATATCTTATCACGAAACATAGGAATGAGATGCGATATCGCGTTTTAAGAAGCATTAGAACACTGTAGCTACGATACGTAGACATCTGCAAACGTTATTTCCTAGCATTCAAGTGTCGCATTTACATTCTCTTGAAGTGAATGCGAGGCATACATGACACTTCTCAATGAATATTATATCTTATCACGAAACATAGGAATGAGATGCGATATCGCGTTTTAAGATGGATTAGAACTCCATTTGGACGATACGTGGATATCTGGAAACGATATTTCCTAGCAAGGATGTGTCGCATTTACAATCTTCTGAAGTGAATACGAAGTATAAGTGACACTTCGCAATGAATATTATATCGTATCATGAAACATAGAAATGAGATGCGATATCGCGTTTTAAGATGGATTAGAACTCTATTTCTACGATACGTAGATATCTGGAAACGATATTTCCTAGCAAGGATGTGTCGCGTTTACAATCTTTTAATGTATATACGAAGTATGCGTGACACTTCGCAATGAATATTATATCGTATCATGAAACATAGAAACGTGATGCGATATCGCGTTTTAAGAAGCATTAGAACACTTTAGCTACGATACGTAGACATCTGCAAACGTTATTTCCTAGCATTCAAGTGTCGCATTTACATTCTTTTGAAGTGAATACGAGGCATACATGACACTTCTCAATGAATATTACATCTTATCACGAAACATAGGAATGAGATGCGATATTGCGTTTTAAGATGCATTAGAACTCTATTGCTTCGATACGTTGACATCTGCAAAAGCTATTTCCTAGCAAGGAAGTGTCGCATTTACATTCTTTTGAAGTGAATACGAGGAATACATGACACTTAGCAACGAATATTATATCTTGTCATGAAACATACGTATGAGAATCGAAATCCCGTTTTTAGAAGCACTAGAACGCTATTGCTTCGATGCGTAGACATCTGCAAACGCTATTTCCAATAGAAAGATAGTGCCGCATTGACAATCATTTGAAGTGTTTGCGAGGTATAAGTGAAACTTCGCAAAGAATATCAAATCTTATGATGAAACATAGAAATGTGATGAGATATCGCTATTTAAGAAGCATTAGATGCCTATTACTTCGATACGTAGACATCTGCAAACGCTATTTCCTAGCCAGGAAGTGTCGCATCTACATTCATTTGAAGCGTATACGAGCAATACATAACACTTCGCAATGAATATTATATCTAATCATGAAACAAACAAATGAGATGCGATATCTCGTTTTAACAAGCATTAGAACTCCATTGCTACAATATGTAGACATCTGCAAACGCTATTTCCTAGGAAGGAAGTGTCGCATGTACATTCAGTTGAAGTGTGTGCGAGGTATACATGGCACTTCGCAATGAATATTATATCTTATCATGAAACATAGAAATGAGATGCGATATGGCGACTTATGAAGCATTAGATGTCTATTGCTTCGATATGTAGACATCTGCCAACGCTATTTCCTAGCACGGATGTGTAGCATTTACATTCATTTTAAGTGTATGCGAGGTATACATAACGCTTCGCAAAAAATATTATATATTATCATGAAACATAGAAATGATGTGCGATATCGCGTTTTGAGAAGCATTAGAACTCTAATGCTACCATACGTAGACATCTGCGAACGCTATTTCCTAGCAAGGAAGTGTCGCATTTTCATTCATTTCAAGTATAGACGAGATATACATAACACTGCACAATGAATATTATATCTTATCATGAAACATAGAAATGAGATGCGATATGACGATTTAAGAAGCATTAGAAATTTATTGCTTCGATACGTAGACATCTGCAAACGCTATTTCCTGGCAAGGAAGTGTCGCGTTTACATTCTTTTCAAGTGAATACGAGGTATACATAACACTCCACAATGAATATTATATATTATCATGAAACATAGTAATGAGAAACGATATCACGTTTTGAGTAGCATTAGAACTCTATTGCTTCGATACGTACACATCTGCAAACGCTATTCCCAAGCAAGGAAGTGTCGCATTTACATTCTTTTGAAGTGAATACGTGGTATACATAACACTCCACAATGAATATTATATCTTATCATGAAACATAGAAATGAGATGTAATATGGTGATTTAAGAAGCATTAGAACACTATTGCTTCGATACGTAGACATCTGCAAACGTTATTTCCTAGCATTCAAGTGTCGCATTTACATTCTCTTGAAGTGAATGCGAGGCATACATGACACTTCTCAATGAATATTATATCTTATCACGAAACATAGGAATGAGATGCGATATCGCGTTTTAAGATGGATTAGAACTCCATTTGTACGATACGTGGATATCTGGAAACGATATTTCCTAGCAAGGAAGTGTCGCATTTACGTTCATTTTAAGTGTATGCGAGGTATGCATGTCACTTCGCAATGAATATTATATATTATCACAAAACATAGGTGTGAGATGGGATATCGCGAATTAGCAAGCGTTAGAAATCTATTGCTTCGATACGTAGACATCTGCAAACGCTATTTCCTTGCAAGGAAGTGTCGCATTTACATTCTTTTGCAGTGAATACGAGGTATACATAACACTCCACTATGAATATTATATATTATCGTGAAACATAGAAATGAGATGTGATATGGCGCTATGAAGCATTAGAACTCTATTGCTTCGATACGTAGACATCTGCAAACGCTACTTCCTAGCAAGGATGTGTCGCACTTACATTCTTTTGAAGGAATACGAGGTATACATGACACTTCGCAATTAATATTATATCTTATCATGAAACATAGAAATGAGATGCGATATGACGATTTAAGAAGCATTAGAATCCTACTGCTTCGATACGTAGTCATCTGCAAACGCTATTTCCTAGCAAGGAAGTGTCGCATTTACATTCTTTTGAAATGAATACGTGGTATACATGACACTTCGCAATGAATATTATGCCTTATCATGAAACATAGAAATGAGAAGTGATATCGCGATTTAAGAAGCACTGGGACTCTAATGGTACAATACGTAGGCATCTGCAAACGTTATTTCCTAGCAAGGAAGAATCGCATTTACATTCTTTTGAAGTGAATACGAGGTAAACGTAGCATTACACAATGAATACTATATCTTATTGCGAAACATACAAAATGAAATGCGACATCTCGTTTTATGATGTATTAGAACACCATTTCTACGATACGTAGATATCTGCAAACAATATTTCCTAGGAAGGAAGTGTCGCATTTACATTCGCTTGAAGTGAATACGAGGTATTCATGACACTTCGCAATGAATATTATATGTTATCATGAAACATAAAAATGTGATACGATATCGCGGTTTAAGAAACGTTAGAACTCTATTGCCACCATACGTAGACATCTGCAAACGATATTTCCTAGCAAGGAAGTGTCGCATTTACATTCATCTGTAGTATAGACGAGATATGCATAACATTGCACAATGAATATTATATCTTATCATGGAACATATAAATGAGATGCGATATGGCGATTTAAGAAGCATTAGAACTCTATTGCTTCGATACGTAGACATCTGCAAATGCTACACCCTCGCAAGGAAGTGTGGCATTTACATTCTTTTGAAGTGAATACGAGGTATACATAACACTGCACAATGAATATTATATCTTATCATGAAACATAGAAATGAGAAGCGATATCATGATTTAAGAAGCATTAGAACACTGTTGCTTCGATACGTAGACATCTGTAAACGCTATTTCCTATCAAGGAAGTGTCGCGTTTACATTCTTTTCAAGTGAATACGAGGTATACATAACACTCCACAATGAATATTATATCTTATCATGAAACATAGAAATGTGTTGCGATATGGCGATTTATGAAGCATTAGATGTCTATTGCTTCGATACGTGGACACCTGCAAAAGCTATTTCCTAGAAAGGAAGTGTCGCATTTACATTCTTTTGAAAGGAATACGAGGTATACATGACACTTCGCAATGAATATTATATCTTATCATGAAACATAGAAATGAGATGCGATATCGCGAATTAACAAGTCTTAGAACACTATTGCTTCGATACGTAGACATCTGCAAACGCTATTTCCAAGCAAGGAAGTGTCGCGTTTACATTCTTTTCAAGTGAATACGAGGTATACATAACACTCCACAATGAATATTATATCTTATCATGAAACATAGAAATGTGGTGCGATATGGCGATTTATGAAGCATTAGATGTCCATTGCTTCGATACGTGGACACCTGCAAAAGCTATTTCCTAGAAAGGAAGTGTCGCATTTACATTCTTTTGAAAGGAATACGAGGTATACATGGCACATCGCAATGTATATTATATCTTATCGTGAAACATAGAAATGAGATGCGATATCGCGAATTAGCAAGTTTTAGAAATCTTTTGCTTCGATACGCAGACATCTGCAAACGCTATTTCATAGCATGGATGTGTCGCATTTATATTCTTTTGGTGCGAATACGAGGTATACATAACACTCCACAATGAATATTAAATATTATCATGAAACATAGTAATGAGTAGCGATATCGCATTTTGAGAAGAATTAGAACTCCAATGCTACGATACGTAGACATCTGCAAACGCTATTTCCTGGCAAGGAAGTGCCGCGTTTACATTCTTTTGAAGTGAATACGAGGTATACATAACACTCCACAATTATTATTATATCTTATCATGAAACATAGAAATTAGATGCAATATGGCGATTTAAGAAGCATTAGAACTCTATTGTTTCGATACGTAGACATCTGCCAAAGCTACTTCCTGGCACGGAAGTGTCGCATTTACAGTCTTTTCAAAGAAATACGAGGTATACATGACACTTCCCAATGAATATTATATCTTATCAAGAAACGTAGATATGAGAAGCGGTACGACGATATAAGAAGCATTAGAACTCTATTGCTTCGATACGTAGACATCTGCAAACGCTATTTCCTAGCAAGGAAGTGTCGCATTTACATTCATTTGAAGTGTATGCGAGGTATACATAACACTTGGCAATGAATATTATATGTTATCATGAAACATAGGAATGAGATGCGATATCGCGAATTAACAAGTCTTAGAACACTATTGCTTCGATACGTAGGCATCTGCAAACGCTATTTCCTAGCAAGGAAGTGTCGCATTTACATTCTTATGAAGCGAATATGGGGTATACATAACACTCCACAACGAATATTATATCTTATCATGATACATAGAAATGGGATGCGATATCGCGTTTTGAGAAGCATTAGTACTCTATTGCTACTATACGTAGAAAACTGCAAACGCTATTTCCTAGGAAGGAAGAGTCGCATTTACATTATTTTGAATTCAAAACGAGGTATACATAACACTCCACAATGAATATTATATCTTATCATGAAACAGAAATGTGATGCGATATCGCGTTTTAAGAAGCATTAGAACTCTATTGCTTCGATACGTAGACATCTGCAAACGCTATTTTCTAGCAAGGAAGTGTAGCATTTACATTCATTTGACGTGTAGACGAGTAATACATAACACTTCGCAATGAATATTATATCTTATCATGACACATAGAAATGGGATGCGATATCGCGTTTCATGAAGCATTAGAACTCTATTGCTTCGATACGAATACATCAGGAAACGCTATGTCCTAGCAAGGAAGTGTAGCAATTACATTCATTTGAAGTGTGGACGAAGGATACATAACACTTCGCAGTGAATATTGTATCTTATCATGAAACATAGAAATGGGATTGCGATATCGCCTTCTATGAAGCATTAGAACTCTATTTCTTCGATACGTAGACATCTGGAAACACTATTTCCTAGCAAAGAAGTGTGGCATTTACATTGCTTTGAGGTGTAGACTTGGTATACGTAACACTTCGCAATGAATATTATTTCTTATCATGAAACTTTGAATTGAGATGCAATATCGCGTTCTAAGAAGAATTACAACTGTATTGCTTCGATACGTAGACATCTGGAAACACATTTTCTAGCAAGGACGTCTGGCATTTACATTCTTTGGAAGTGTAAATAAGGTATACTTAGCACTTCGCAATGAATATTATATACTATCTTGAAACATCAAATGAGTAGCGATATCGCGTTTTGAGAAGCATTAGAACACTAATGCTACGATACGTGGACATCTGCAAACGTTATTTCCTGGCAAGGAGGTGTCGCGTTTACATTCTTTTGAAGTGAATACGAGGTATACATAACACTCCACAATGAATATTATATCTTATCATGAAACGCAGAAATGAGATGCGATATGGCGATTTATGAAGTATTAGATGTCTATTGTTTCGATACGTAGACATCTGCAAACGCTATTTCCTAGGAACGAAGTGTCGCATTTACATACATTTTATGTGTATGCTAGGTATACATGACACTTCGCAATGAATATTATATGTTATCATGAAACATTGAAATGAGAAGCGATTTCGCGTTTTGAGAAGCATTAGAACTCCAATGCCACGATACGTAGACATCTGCAAGCGCTATTTCCTAGCAAGGAAGTGTCAAGGCATATACATTCTTTTGAGGTGAACACGAGTTATACATAGCATTGCACAATGAATATCATATTTTATCATGAAACATAGATATGAGATGCGATATGGCCATTTAGGAAGCATTAGAACTCTAATGCTTCGATACGTAGACATCTGCAAACGCTACTTCCTAGCAAGGAAGTGTCGCATTTACATTCATTTGAAAGGAATACGAGGTATACATGACACTTCGCAATGAATATTATATTTTATCATGAAACATAGAAATGAGATGCAATATCGCGATTTAAGAAGCATTAGAACTCTATTGCTTGGATACGTAGACATCAGCAAACGCTATTTCCTAGCAAGGAAGTGTCGCAATTACATTCATTTGAAGTGTATGCGAGGTATACATGCCACTGCGCAATGAATATTATATATTATCATGGAACATAGAAATGAGATGCGATATCGCGCTTTGAGATGCATTAGAACACTTCTGCAACGATACGTACACATCTGCAAACGCTACATCCTAGCAAGGAAGTATCGCATTTATATTCTCTTGATGTGAATACGAGGTATACATGACACTTCGCAATGTATATTGTTTCTTATCATGAAACATAGAAAACAGATGCAATATGGCGATTTAAGGAGCATTAGAACTCTATTGCTTCGATACGTAGACATCTGCCAAAGCTACTTCCTAGCACGGAAGTGTCGCATTTACAGTCTTTTCAAAGGAATACGAGGTATACATGACACTTCCCAATGAATATTATATCATATCAAGAAACGTAGATATGAGAAGCGGTACGACTATATATGAAGCATTAGAACTCTATTGCTTCGATACGTAGACATCTGCAAACGCTATTTCCTAGCAAGGAAGTGTCGCATTTACATTCATTTGAAGTGTATGCGAGGTATACATAACACTTGGCAATGAATATTATATGTTATCATGAAACATAGGAATGAGATGCGATATCGCGAATTAAAAAGTCTTAGAACACTATTGCTTCAATACGTAGACATCTGCAAACGCTATTTTCTAGCAATGGACTGACGCAATTTACATTCATTTGAAGTGTATGGGAGGTATAAGTGACACTTCGCAATGAATTTATATCTTATCACGAAACATTGAAACCAGATGCGTTATTGCGTTTTAGGGAGCATTAGAACACTATTGCTACGATGCGTAAACATCTGGTAACGCTATTTCCTAACGGAAGTATCGCATTTACATTCCTTTGAAGTGAATGCGGGGTATACATAACACTCCACAATGAACATTATACCTTATCAAGAATCATAGAAATCAAATGCGATACCGAGATTTAAGAAGCATTAGAACTCTATTGCTTCGATACGAAAGACATCTGCAAACGTTATATCCTAGCAACGAAGTGTCACATTTACATTCTTTTTAAGTGAATACGAGGTATACATGACACTTAGCAATTAATATTATATCTTATCAAGAAACATATAAATGAGATGCGGTTTCCTGTTCTAAGATGCATTAGAACTCTATTGCTTCGATACGTAGACATCTGGAAACGCTATTTCCTGGAAAGGAAGTGTCGCATTTACATTAATTTGAAGTGTATGCGTGGAATACATAACACTTCGCAATGAATGTTACATATTATCAAGAAACGTAGAAATGAGATTCGATATCGCGATTTAAGAAGCGTTGTAACTCTATTGCTACGATACGTCGACATCTGCAATCGCTATTTCCTAGCAAGGAAGTGTCGCAATTACATTCATTTGAAGTGTATGCGAGGTATACATGCCACTGCGCAATGAATATTATATTTTATCATGAAACAAAGAAATGAGATGCGATATCGCATATTAACAAGCATTAGAACTCTATTGCTTCGATACGTAGACATCTGCAAACGCTATTTCCAAGCAAGGAAGTGTCGCAATTACATTCACATGAAGTGAATACTTGGTATACATAACTATCGACATCGAATATTATATCTTATCATGAAGCATAGAACTGGGATGCGTTATCGCGATTTAAGGAGCACTAGAAGCCCATTGCTCTTGATACGTAGACATTTGCAAACGCTATTTAATAGCAAGGAAGTGTCGCATCTACATTCCTTTGAAGTGAATACGAGATATACATAACACTCCACAATTAATATTATATCATATCACGAAACATAGAAATGAGATGCGATATATCGTTATAAGAAGAATTAGAACTCTATTGCTTCGATTCGCAGACATCTGCCATCACTATTTCCTAGCAAGGAAGTGTTGCATTTACATTCTTTTGAAAGGAATACGAGGTATGCATGACACTTCGCAATGTATATTATATCTTATCATAAAACATAGTATTGAGATGCGATATCTCGTTATAAGGAGCATTAGAACTCTATTGCTTTGATACGTAGACATCTGCCATCGCTATTTCCTAGCAAGGAAGTGTTGAAATACATTCACTTGAAGTGAATACGAGGTACACATGACACTTCGCAATGAATATATATCCTATCATGAAACATAGAAATGAGATGCGATATGGCGTTTTGAGAAGCAATAGAACTCTATTGCTACGATACGCAGACATCTGCAAACGCTATTACCAACCATGGAAGTGTCGAATTTACATTCTTTTGAAGTGAGTACGAAGTATACATGACACTTCGCAATGAATATTGTATATTATCATTAAACATAGAAATGAGATGCGATATCGCGTTTTGAGAAGCATTAGAACCCTATTGCTACGATATGTAGACATATGCAGACGCTATTTCCTAGCAAGGAAGTTTCGCATTTACATTCTTTTGAAGTGAATGCGAAGTATACATGACACTTCCCAATGAATATTATATCATATCATGAAACATAGAAATGAGATGCGATATTGCGTTTTAACAGACATTAGAACTCTATTGCTACGATACGTAGGCATCTGCAAACGCTATCTCCTAGGAAGGAAGTGTCGCATTTAGATTCTTTTGAAGTGAATACGAGTTATACATAACACTGCACAATGAGTATTATATCTTATCATGAAACATAGGAATGAGATGCGATAGCACGTTTTATGATGCATTAGAACTCTATTGCTACGATACGTAGATATCTGGAAACGCTATTTCATAGCATAGAAGTGTCGAATTTACATTCTTTTAAAGTGAATACGAAGTACACATGACACTTCGCAATGAATATATATCTTATCATGAAACATAGAAATGAGATGCGATATGGCGTTTTGAGAAGCAATGGAAATCTATTGCTACGATACATAGACATCTGCAAACGCTATTACCTACCATGGAAGTGTCGAATTTACATTCTTTTGAAGTGAATACGAAGTATACATGACACTTCGCAATGAATATTGTATATTATCATTAAACATAGGAATGAGATGCGATATCGCGTTTTGAGAAGCATTAGAACCCTATTGCTACGATATGTAAACATATGCAGACGCTATTTCCTAGCAAGGAAGTGTCGCATTTACATTCTTTTGAAGTGAATGCGAAGTATACATGACACTTCGCAATGAATATTATATCTTATTATGAGACAGAGAAATGAGATGCGGTCTCGCGCTTTAAGAAGCATTTGGACTCTATTGCTTCGATACGTAGACATCTGCAATCGCTATTCCTAGCACGGAAGGGTCGCACTTACATTCAATTGAAGTGAATACGAGGAATACATACAACTTCGCAATGAACATTACATCCTATCATGAGACATAGAAATGAGATGCGACATCGCGATTTAAGATGCATTAGAAAACTATTGCTTCGATACGTAGAAATCTAGAAACGCTATTTAATAGAAAGAAAGTGTAGCATTTACATTCGTTGGAAGTGTATGCGAGGTATACATAACACATCGCAATGAATATTACATCTTATCATGAAACAGAAATGATGTGCGATATTGCGTTTTAAGAAGCATTAGAAATCCTTGCTACGATACGTAGACATATGGAAACGTATATTACATAGAATGGAAGTGTCTGATTTACATTCATTTGAAGCCTAGGCGAGGAATACAAAACACTTCGCAATGAATCTTATATCTTATCATGTAACATAGAAATGAGATGCGATATCACGTTTTAAGAAGCATTAGAACTCTATTGCTTCGATACGTAGACATCTCCAAACGCTATTTCCTAGCATGGAAGTGTCGCATATACATTCATTTGAAGTGTATGCGAGGTATACATAACGCTTCGCAATGAATATTATATCTTATAATGAAACATATGAGTGAGATGCGATATCGCGTCTTAAGAAGCATTAGAACCCTACTGCTTCGATACGCAGACATCAGCAAACGCTATTTCCCAGCAGGGAAGTGTGGCATTTACATTCTTTTGAAGTGAATACGAGGTATACATGACACTTCGCAATGACTATTATATCTTATCATGAAGCATAGAAATGAGATGCTATATTCCGTTTTAAGAAGCATTAGAAATTTATTGCTTCGATACGTAGACATCTGGAAACGCAATTTCGTAGGAAGGAATTGTCACATTTACTTCCATTTGAAGGGAACACGAGGTATACATGACACTTCGCAATGAATATTATATCATATCATGAAACAAGGAAATGAGATGCGATATCGCCCTATAAGAAGCGTTAGAAATCTATTGCTACGATACGTAGACATCTGCAAGCGCTATTTCCTAGCAAGGAAGTGTCGCATTTAAACTCTTTTGTAGTGAATACGAGGTATACATCACACACCACAATGAATATTATATCTTATCATGAAACATAGAAATGAGATGCGACATCGCGATTTAAGAAGCATTAGAACTCCATTGCTCCGATACGTAGACATCTGGAAACGCTAATCCCTAAAAAGGAAGTGTGGCATTCACATTCTTTTGAAGTCTGGACGAGGTATACATATCACTTCGCAATGAATATTATATTATTATAATGAAACATAGTAATGAGATGCGATATCGCGTTTGAAATATGCATTACAACTATATTGCTTCAATATATATATACATCTGAAAACGCTATTTCCTAGCAAAAATGTGTGGCATTTACATCGTTTTGAAGTGCAGAGGTGGTACACATGACACTTCGCAATGAATATTGTATCATGTCATGAACCAAAGGAATGAGATGCGATATCGCGTCTTAAGGAGTATTAGACCTCTATTTCTTCGATAATCAGGCATCTGGAAACGCATTTCCTAGCAAGGAAGTGTGGCAATTAAATTCATTTACATTGTGGACGAGGTATAAATAACACTTTGCAATGTATATTATATCTTATCATGAAACATGAAAATGAGATGCTATATCGGAATTTAGGAAGCATTACAACTCCTTTGCTTTGATACTTAGACATCGGGAAACGCATTTCCTAGCAAGGATGTGTGGCATTTACAGTCTTTTGAAGTGTAGACGAGGCATACATAACACTTCGCAATGATTATTATATATTATCATGAGACAGAGATGAGATGCTATATAGCGTCTTAAGAAGTATTGCAACTCTATTGTTTCGGTACGTAGACATCTGGAAACGATATTTCCTAGCAAGGATGTGTCGCATTTATATTCTTTTGAAGTGCAAACGAGGTATACACAACACTTCGCAATGAATATTACATCTTATCATGAAACATAGAAATGAGATGCGATATCGCGTTTTAAGGAGCATTTGAACCCTATTGCTTCGATACGTAGACAACTGAAAACGCCATTTCCTTGCAAGGAAGTGTGGCATTTACATTCTTTTGAAGTGTAGACGAGGTATTCATTACACTTCGCAATGCATATTATATCTTATCATGAAGCATAGAAATTAGATGCGATATCACGTTTTAAGAAGCACTAAAACTCTATTGCTTCGATACGGAGACACCTGGAAACGCATTTCCTACCAAGGAAGTGTGGCATTTATGTTCTTTGGATGTGCAGACGAGGCATACATAACACTTCGCAGTGTATGTTATATCTTAACATGAGACAGAATTGAGATGCGATGTCGCGTTTTACGAAGCATTACAACTCTACTGCTTCGATACGTAGACATGTCGAATCGCATTACCCAGCGATGATGTGTAGCATTTACGTTCTTTTGGAGTGTAGGCGGGGTATACATAACCGTTGGAGATGAATATTATATCTTATCACGAATCATAGAGATGATATGCGATATCGCGTTTTAGGAACGTTAGAACTCTGTTGCTTCGATACGTAGACATCTGGAAACGCTATTTCCTAGGAAGGAAGTGTGGCATTTACATTCTCTTGAAGTGTAGACGAGGTATACATAACTCTACGCATTGAATATTATATCTTATCATGAGACAGAAGTGAGATGCGTTATCGCATTTTAAGAAGCATTAAAACACTAATGCGTCGGTACGTAGACATCTGGAATCGCATTTCCTATCAAGGAAGAGTATCATGTACATTCCTCTGAAGTGTAGACGAGGTATACATAACACTTCGCAATGAATATAATATGTTATCATGAAACAGAAATGACATACGAATTCGTGTTTTGGAAGCATTGGGACTCTATTGCTTCGATACGTAGACTTCTGTAAACGCTATTTCCTAGGCCGGAACTGTGTCATTTACATTCTTTTGAAGTGCAGACGAGGTATACATAACACTTCGCAATGAGTATTGGATCATATCATGAAACATAGAAATGATATGCGATATCGCGTCTTAAGAAGTATTAGAACCATATTCCTTCGATACGTGGACATCTGGAATCGCTATCTCCAAGCAAGAAAGTATGGCATTTACATTCTTTTGAAGTGTAGACGAGCTATACATAACACTTCGCAATGAATATTATATCTCATCATGAGACATAGAAATGGGATGCGATATCGCGTCTTAAGGAGCACTAGAACTCTATTGCTTCGATACGTAGACATCTGCAAACGCTATGTCTTAGCAAGGAAGTTTCGCACTTACATTCATATGAAGTGTATCAGAGGTATATATGACACTTCGCAATCAATATTATATCTTATCATGATACAAAGAAATAATATGCAATATTGCGTTTTGAGAAGTATTAGAAATCTGTTGCTGCGATACGTAGGCATCTGCAAACGCTATTTCCTAGCAAGGAAAGTGACGCATTTACAGTCAGTTGAAGTGTAGACGAGGGATGCATAACACTTCGCAATGAATATTATATCTCATCATGAGACATAGAAATGAGATGCTATATCGCGTCTTAAGGAGAATTAGAACTCTATTGCTTCGATACGTAGACATCTGCAAACGCTATGTCCTAGCAAGGAAGTGTCGCATTTACATGCAATTGAAGTGTATGCGAGGTATACATGACACTTCGCAATGAATATTATATCTTATCATGGAACGTAGAAATGAGATGCGATATCTCGTCTTAAGAAGCTTTAGATCTCTATTGCTTCCATACGTAGACATCTGCAAACGCTATTTCATAGCAAGGAAGTGTCGCATTTACATTCATTTGAAGTGTAGACGAGGGATGCATAACACTTCGCAATGAATATTATATCTCATCATGAGACATAGAAATGAGATACGATATTGCGTTTTAAGAAGCATTAGAACTCTAATGCTTCGATACTTAGACATCTGCAAACGCTATTTCATAGCAAGGAAGTGTCGCACTTACATTCATATGAAATGTATCCGAGGTATACATGACACTTCGCAGTGAATATTATATCTTATCATGATACAAAGAAATAATATGCAATATTGCGTTTTAAGAAGCATTAGAAATCTGTTGCTGCGATACGTAGACATCTGCAAACGCGTTTTGAGGTCGTGGAAAGTTTTTTTCCGCGCTTATTTTGGCGGGATCGGGTTTTACGCCGTGCTCGCTAATTACATGTCGCAGGTAAGTGACTTCTCTCCTCAGAAACTCGCATTTGTCCGGTTGTAACACTAAATTGGCATCTTTCAACCGTTGCGCTAGTTTCTCGAATTTTGCTTTATGTTCCTGAAAAGAGCTCGCATATATGACTATATCGTCCAGATATACAAAAATTTCGTTACCCTGAAGACCCAAGAGAACGTTGTCCATTAGCCTTTGAAACGTCGCGGGCGCATTTTTCAAACCGAACGGCATCCTCTTAAACTCATAATGCCCGTGAGGCGTGGAAAATGCGGTTTTTGGAATGTCAGCGGGTTCCATAGGTATTTGATGGAACCCGCTCGCGAGATCAAATGTGCTGAAATATTTCGCGCTCCCGAGCTGATCTAAGATTTCGGTGATACAGGGGAGGGGATATGCGTCAGCTATGGACTTCTCGTTCAGAGCGCGATAATCTATTTCCACTCGCCACTGCTTGTTGCCCAAGGAGTCTGGCTTCTTGGGCACGACCCACAATGGTGAATTGTACGGTGATTTCGAAGGAGAGATGACCTTCTTTTGTAAAAGCTTATCGACCTGTCGTCGTATCCCCCTCCATATGCGCCGGTGGAAAGCGATATTGTTTAACATTAATCGGGCGATCGTCAATCATCGGGATTTTGTGCGTAGTGGCCGACGTATGCCCTAGTTTATCGCCTTCGATGTGGAATAGTTGCTGCGCGCTATGGACACGGCGAATGACGTGATCCTTTTCTTCGGAGTTTAAATGATCGAGACGGAGGAGTTCGAGAATTCGTTCTAGGCATGATTTAGACAGATCGACGGATTTCGGCGATGGCGGTGTTTCCGATTTTGGAACTCGCTTTGTGCGGTTACCGACCGCTTGCGCATAGGAGATCTTTTGCACGTTGGTTATTTTGCAGTGCAAAGGAGGAGTTTCGTTCGTCGAGTCTGACTCTGAATTTGATTTCGAATTTAAAATTTCCCTTTTTCGGGATGCGCCGGTCGGTACGGCGGATACAGAGGAATTGGAAACAGTGGATTCGGAGACACTACATTTTGCGAAAACCGGAAATAGCAGCGGACTCTCCTCCCGGTGGAGAGGAGCCATGATTCGAGCTGCTTCGAGTGTTACGTCGGGTAGCGTGATTTGGACCGTGCGATCTGACGAATTAATTATTCGGGTGACGACTCTACCGCGTACGACTCTTACCAGGGCGTTTCCAAAGAAGATTCCCGGCGCTAAATCTAACCGCGGAATTATACCTTCCGGAAGGTTTGAATTGGAAACGCGAACCTTAACTCCGATATTCGGTCGCGGGGGAATCGCGATCCGATCCCCGGGCTTCGGAGAAGAGGCTTTCTTCGGTATTGTTTGTTTATGCTTCGCCGAAGCATTGCGTCTCGGAGAAGCTGATACTCAAGGCGAAGACTGCGGCGGCGGAGAGGGAGCGGATCTCTGGCGCGACGCTTGTTTGTTTTCCGGCGATAACGAAGGAGTGTATTTCCGTCGCGTCGTCGTTTCTTCGAGTGTTTCTACATCTTTCTCGAATGGAATTTCTTTCCCGTTCCATCTAATACATTTTTTGAGGAACGAGATCTCCGCGTCCGCGCAGAAACCCGAACAGAGAATTCATTCGGTCTTAAGGGGAAAGTTGTCCCCAACGACGTTAAACGGAACGACGCGGTTGAAAATTACTAGATTCACCGTCCCTAAGGTAGCGGTCTTTCCGTCTGTGACTCCCGTTATCACCACTATTTCCGTGGTATCTATGCGCGCGGATGGTTTCAAAGCAGATTTTTTTATAATATTAATCTCCGCCCCGGTGTCGATCATAAATCGCGTTGGCGCGACTAAAAGGTCCGTTTGTAAAACTACATTATGCGTACTCAGTTCTCCAGTTATATTTACTGCTGCGCCTCGTTGTACTCCGCGTCGGTGTTGCTCGCTGCGAGAGAGGGTACCCTGGAAACGGCCTCGCTACCTGTCTCGCGGCGAGTGCGGAGGCCGTGGTCGTTTCCCGAGTTCCGGTTCAAGTTATTATTATATTGTCTTTTTCGGCACTCATCAATATCGTGTCCTGGAGTTTTGCAATATTTGCAGAATTTTGACACATCCCGAGAAAAAATTTGCCGCGGTTGCTCGTACGCGGGGCGCTGAATGGGAATGGGTGCGTCCCTGAGACGCAGGTATGTTTCCCGGTGTTCCTGCGATCGGTATGGCGGGACTGTTTTAAGCCGACATTCGGTCGCGTAGTGACTTGGGTTAGTGCTCTTATTACAAATAATTTCGGCGCGTTTTTCACGTGACTCTGCTCGCGGTCGTGGTTTAGCTGCAAGACTGAGGTCGCGTACGTGAATCTGGAATATTTCCCGCGCCCTATTAAACGTTTGCTGTAACGTAGTACACGGATTTATCGTTAGCTGAATTCTAATTTCAGAGATAAGCCCGTCCCTGAAACACTGTAGCGTGAACTCGTTTACGGATTCGAGAGACGCTTGAGTATCCCGCTGAGTGAGACGGTCACAGTCTATAATAGCATTTCTCAAGACCTTAACGCGGCCAATGTAGTCTAAAATGTGTTCATTTGTAGACATGAAAATGTTGGCGAGTTCGCCCCTATAGTGCGCGGCGGATTCAACGGTACCGAACGAGCAACGAAGAATGTCCGTTAATTCTAATATTGTTTGGCAGGGTTCATCCTCTACCGCGGCGTATGCGCGACCTTTAAGCTTACCCTTGATCAAACGCGTAAACGTACGCTCGCAACCATTAGGAATAAGGTCGTAAGCCATTTTACACGCCCGGGTAAATTGTAAAACATGTATGTTTTTAAATATGTAAGATGGGAATGTTTTGCCCGTCAAAATTAGGTACGGCCTCGAGTGCCTGCTTAAGTGAAAGTTCGTCATGCTGCGAACTGTGTACGTACGATATCGCATTTGAATTTTGAACTGATTGCGGATCTAAACGCGGCATATCTAGCGATAACGTATCGTCGCGTGGTAAGTCGGGCGTACGACGAATCGACTCTAACTCGCGGCGTAACATTTCGACCTGCTAAAGTAATGCAGCGGTACTCGGAGCAGCGGTATCTATCGCTTTCGCGGAGGTGCTCGGCTGTGCGGTACACGGAATTGGCTCGCTTACGGCGTCTTCGAAATCGAGAACTTTATTTACACGTCTGTCGCGATCGGCTTCCTGCATCGCGGCGGCCTTTTGCGCTTGTTGTCGCGTCTTTGTTGGTGGAGTCCTAGTCGCCATGGCCAATTCGCGGTCCCTAACGGCAGAATTTCCGGAGGAAACGCGTGGCAAATCCCATCGCTGTTCCCGATATCGACGCGAACTGCGCGGAGTTGGGTTCGTCGGCGGACAAGACTCGATTTACCGGGTACAAAAACGTGCAACTTACCTTCCGATATTCTTGATTCATTGACTTCTTTCTCGTTCCAGGTAATGGCGGAATGGAGAATGGAATCAGGCGCCAGGTAGGCAGATCCCGGCTAACGGGTATTGAAGCTGGAATCGGGCGCTCGGAGGCTCGTACGGGACGTACGGCGGCGAAGACTTCCTTGGCAGGGATACGGAAGAGCTCTGCGACGGTCCGGATATTTGGGTGCACCACCCACGTATTCACGCGCAAGCCGACGGATGAATTCCTTCCCCCCGCGCGTCGTGTACGCTTTACCCGAGAATCGAAGCTCATCGAAAGTCCTTGCACTTCGTTAAAGCACGGCACGGCTAAGCGCTGGTTCGCTCTAGCTTACCGGATCCACCTAGGCGCAAGATACCTTCACACAACAGAAATAAGATAAGAGCGGCTAAGCGTTGGTTCGCTCTAACCGTCCAGCCTTAAAACCGTTGAGGATGATTTAATAGAAAAAGTAACTAATCGCGAGCGTACCCATGGAATGGAATGTAAAAGAAATTTGTAATTGAAACAGAATGAACACTTTGACTTGTTATAAACTAAGATATATTCTTACTTGAATACCCCAATACACTAAATCTAAGTCACTAGGTAATGTATAATAAGAGAAATGGAAGTTGAATAAAATAAAGACTACACTATGGGAGATGCGAATGAGTTCGGTGCATTGAGCTGCGAGCTCGTATGCCTGAGAGCCAATTGCTCTGTTCGGATCGAAGAATGATACTGATGTCGGATCGGCGCGTCCGCGACCTCCTAGCGTCGCGCGGCGCGCGAGTGGCTGGGCCCCAGAGTGGGGACGGCGCGTGAGCGGAGAGCCGGGAGACCGCTTATGGTGGGGTCGCCCGCGTTACGCGGTGAGCCACGCGCGTTGGCCGCGCGCTCGAGCGTGAGCGCGTCTTAATCTATGTCGCATTTATAAATACATATTTACAGATCCTTGCTTACTTCTATGTGTGTCTGATTTATGTATGTACATGAGTGTGTAGTGTGCTTATCCTAATATCGTCGGTATGAGAATAGCCTGTACGGATACGTGATTGCACGAGAATCCAGTTCGTAGGCGTCGTAGCTCTCCTCATCCTCGTAGCGTGGGGTGGAATCCTCCCCCGCGTACGTGTGGCGTCGCCACCCCGTTCCGTGGCGGCGAGTATGTGGGTTGCCAGCGTGTAGGGGATCCGGATGCTGGAGGAGATGCGGATGCTGATCTGTGGCAGTTGAGGGTGGCGGGCGGCGTCTGAGGGTGGCAGGCGGTACGCCTGACGTCACAAAATGCGACACTTCTTTGCTAGGAAGTAGCGCTTGCAGATATCTACGTATCGAAGGAATAGATTTCTAATGCTTCCTAGAACGAGATATCGCATCTCATTTCTATGTTTCATGATAAGATATAATATTCACTGTGGAGTGTTATGTATACCTCGCATACACCTCAAACGAATGTAAATGCGACACTTCCCTGCTAGGAAATAGCGTTTGCAGATGTCTATGTATCGAAGCAATAGAGATCTAAAGCTTCTTAAGACAAGATATCGCATCTCATTTCTATGTTCCATGATAGGATATAATATTCATTGCGAAGTGTCATGTATACCTCGCATACACTTTAAATGAATGTAAATGCGACACTTCCTAACTAGCAAATAGCGTTTGCAGATGTCTCCGTATCGAGGCAATAGAGTTCTAATCTTTCTTAAATCGCAATATCGCATTTCATTTCTATGTTTCGAGATAAGATGTAATGTTCCTTGCGAAGTGTCATGTATACCTCGTATTCACTTCAAATTAACGTAAATGCGATACTTTCTTGCTATTAAATAGCGTTTGCAGATGCCTACGTTTAGCAGCAATAGAGTTCTAATGCCTTTTAAATCGCGTTATCGCATCTCATTTCTATGTTTCATGATAAGATATAATATTCATTGCGAAATGTCATGCATACCTCGTATTCACTTCAAATGAATATGAATGCGACACTTCCTGGCTAGCAAATACCGTTTGCAGATGTCTCCGTATGGCGGCAATAGGGTTCTAATGCTTCTTAAATCGCGATATCGATTTTCATTTATATGTTTCGAGATAAGATACAATGTTCATTGCGAAGTGCCATGTATACCTCGTATTCACTTCAAATGAACGTAAATGCGACACTTCCTTCATAGGAAACAGTGATTGCCGATGTCTACGTATCGTAGGAATAGATTTCTAATGCATCTCAAAAGCGGTATCGCATCTCATTTCTATGTTTCATGATTAGATATAATATTCAATGCAAAGTCTCATGTATACCTCGTATTTACTTCAAATGAATGTAAATGCGACACTTCCTTTCAGGAAATAGCGTTTGCAGATGTCTACTTATCGAAGCAATGTATTTCTAATGCTTCTTAAAACCTGATATCGCATCCCACTTCTATGTTTCATGATAAGATATAACATTCATTGCGAATTGTCATGTATACCTCGTATTCACTTCAAAAGGATGTAAATGAGACACTTCATTGCTAGGAAGCAGCCTTTGCAGATGTCTACGTATCGGAGCTGCAGTGTTCTAATGCTTCGTAAAACGCGATATCGCATCTCATTTCTATGTTTCATGATAAGATATAATATTCATTGCGAAGTGTTATGTATTCCTCGTCTACGCTTCAAGTGAATGTAAATGCGACACTTCCTTTCTAGGAAATAGCGTTTCCAGATGTCTACGTATCGAAGCAATAGAGTTCAAAATCTTCTTCAATTGCGATATCGCATCTCATTTCTATGATGCGTGATAAGATATAATATTTATTGCGAAGTGTTATGTATACCTCGCATAGATTTCCAATGAATGTAAATGCGACACTTCCTTGCTAGGAAATAGCGATGGCAGATGTCTACGTATCAAAGCAGTAGAGATCTAATGCATCTTAAATCGCATCTTATCATGAAACATAGAAATGGGATGCGATATCGTGTTTTTAGAAGCAATCGAACCCTATTGCCCTGGAACGTAGGCATCTGGAAACGCATTTCCTAGCGAGGAAGTGCTGCGTTTACATTCTTTTGATGTGCAGATGAGGACTACATAACACTTCGCAATGATTATTATATCTTAACATGAAACATAGAAATGAGGCGGGATATCGCGTTTTAAGAAGCATTAGAACTCTATTACTACGATACGTAGACATCTGGAAACGCAATTCCTAGCAAGGATGTGTGTCATTTACATTCCTTTGGAGTGTGGCGAGGTATACGTAACACTTCGCAAAGGATATTATATCTAATCCGGAAACATCGAACTGAGATGCGATGTCGCGTTTCAAGAAGCACTAGAACTCTATTGCTTCGATACGTAGACAGCTGGAAACACTTCTTCCTAGCAAGCAAGTGTGGCATTTACATTCTTTTGAAGTTTAGACGAGGAATACATAACACTTCGCAATGAATATTATATCTTATCATGAAACATGGAAATGTGATGCGATACCGCGCTTTAAGGAGCCTTAGAACTTTATTGCTTCGATATGTAGACATTTGGAAACGCACTTCCTAGCAAGGAAGTGTGGCATTTACATTCATTTGAAGTGCAGACGCAGTACACATAACACTTCGCGATGAATATTGTATCTTATCATGAAACATAGAAATGAGACGCGATATCGCGTTTTGAGAAGGATTAGAACTCTATTGCTTGGATACGTAGACATCTGGAAACGTTATTTCCTAGCAAGGAAGTGTGGCATTTGCATTCTTTTGAAGTGTACGCGTGCTATACATAACACTTCGCAATGAATATTATACAATATCATGAAACATAGAAATGAGACACGATATCGCGTTTTAAGAAGCATTAGAACACCATTGCTACGATACGTAGACATCTGCAAACGGTACTCCCTAGCAAGGAAGTGTCGCATTTACATTCGCTTGACGTTTAGACGAGGAATACATAACACTTCGCAATTAATATTATATCTTATCATGAAATATAGGAATGAGATGCGATATCGCGTTTTGAGAAGCGTTAGAACTCTATTGCTACGATACGTAGACATCTGGAAACGCATATCCTAGCAAGGATGTGTGTCATTCACATTCTTTTGGAGTGTGGCGAGGTATACGTAACACTTCGCAAAGGATATTATATCTAATCCGGAGACATCGAACTGAGATGCGATGTCGCGTTTCAAGAAGCATTAGAACTCTACTGCTTCGATGCGTAGGCAGCTGGAAACACTTCTTCCTAGCAAGCAAGTGTGGCATTTACATTCTTTTGAAGTTTAGACGAGGTATACATAACACTTCGCCATGAATATTATATCTTATCATGAAACATGGAAATGTGACGCGATAACCCGTTTTAAGAAGCATTAGAACTCTATTGCTTGGATACGTAGACATCTGGAAACGTTCTTTCCTAGCAAGGAAGTGTGGCATTTGCATTCTTCTGAAGTGTACGCGAGCTATACATAACACTTCGCAATGAATATTATATCATATCATGAAAAAAAGAAATGAGACACGATATCGCGTTCTAAGAAGCATTAGAACTCTATTGCTTCGACACGTGGACTGCTGGAAACGCATTTCCTAGCAAGGAACTGTGGCATTTACATTCTTTTGAAGTGTAAACTAGGTGTGCATAACACTTCGCAAGGAATATTATATCTTATCGTGAAACGTAGAAATGAGATGCCATATCGCTTTGTAAAAGGCATTACAACTATACTGTTCGATACGTAGACCTGGAAACGCTATGTCCTAGCAAGGAAGAGTGGCATTTACATTCATTTGAATTGTAGACGAGGTTTACATAGCACCTCGAAACCAATATTACATCTTATCATGAAGGACGGAAATGAAATGCGATATCGCGTTATGAGAAGTATTAGAACTCTATTTCTTCGATACGTAGACATTTGGAAACGCTATTTCCTAACAAGGAAATGTGGCATTTTCATTCGTTCGAAGTGAATGCGAGGTATACATGACACTTCGCAATGAATATTATTCTTGTCATGAAACATAGCAATGAGCTGCGACATCGCGTTTTGGGAAGCATGAGAACTCTATTGCTACGATACGTAGACATCTGCAAACGCTATTTCCTTGCAAGGAAGTGTCGCATTTACATTCGTTTGAAGTGAATGCGAGGTATATATGACACTTCGCAATGAATATTATATCTTCTCGGGAAACATAGTAATGAGATGCGATATCGCGTTTTGAGATGCATTAGATCTCTATTGCTACGATACGTAGACATCTGCAAACGCTATATCCTAGCATGGAAGTGTCGCATTTAGATTCTTTTGAAGTGAATAGAGGTATACATAACACTGCACAATGAATATTATATCTTATCATGAATCATAGAAATGAGATGCGATATCGCGTTTTAAGAATCATTAGAACTCCATTGCTTCGATGCGTAGACATCTGGAAACTCATTTCCGAGCAAGGAAGTGTGTCATTTGAATTCTTTTGAAGTGTAGACGAGCTATACATAACACTTCGCAATGAATATTATATGATATCATGACACATAGAAATGAAATGCGATATCTCGTCTTAAGAAGCATTAGAACTCCATTCCATCGATACGTAGACATTTGCAAACAATATTTTCTTGCAAGGATGTGTCGCATTTACATTCATTTGAAGTGAGCACGAGGTATACATGACACTTCGCATAGAATATTATATCTTATCATGAAACATAGGAATGAGATGCGATATCGCGTTTTATGAAGCATTAGATCTCTACTGCTTCGACACGTAGACATCTGCAAGCGCTACTTGCTAGAAAGGAAGTGTCGCATTTACCTTCCTTTTAAGTGTAGACGAGATATACATATCCCTCCTCAATGAATATTATATCTTAACATCAAACACAGAAATGAGATGCGATATCGCGTTTTAAGAAGCATTTGAATTCTTTTGCTTCGATACGTAGACGCCTGCGAGCGCTATTTCTTAGCAAGGAAGTGTTGCATTGACATTATTTTGGAGTGTTGTCGAGGTATACATAACGCTTCGCAATGAATATTATATCTTATCATGAAACATAGAATTGAGATGCGATTTCGCGTTCTATGAAGCATTAGAACTCTACTGCTTCGATACGTAGACTTCTGGAAACGATATTTCCTAGCAATCAAGTGTCGCGTTTACATTCTTTTGAAGTGTAGACAAGGTATACATAACACTTCGCAATGAATATTATGACAAATCATGAAACATAGAACTGCGATGCGATATCGCGTTTTAAGAATTATTACAACTCTATTGCTTGGATACGTAGACATCTTGAAATGCTATTTCCCAGCCAGGAAGTGTGGCATTTACATTCTTTTGAAGTGTAGACGATGTTTACATAACTCTTCGCTATGAATATTATATCTTATCGTGAAACAAAGAAATGAGGTGCGATATCGCTTTCTAAGAAGCATTAGAGGCACTCCATTGCTTCTATACGTAGAGATCTGGAATCGCTATTTCCTATCAAGAAGGTGTGGCATTTACATTCTTTTGAGGTATAAACGAGACATACATAACACTTCGCAATGAAAAATATATCTTATCATGAAACATAGAAATGATATACGATATCCCGTTTTAAGAAGCATTATAACTATATTACTTCGATTTGTAGACATCTGGAAACGCATTTCCTAGGAAGGAATTGTCGCCTTTGCATTCTTTAGAAATGTAGACGAGCTATTCATTACAATTCGCAATGAATATTATATCTTATCATGAAACATAGAAATAAATGCGATATCGCGTTTCGAGAAGCATTGGAACTCTATTACTTCGAAACGTAGACATCTGGAACCGCTATTTCCTAGAAAGGTAGTGTGGCATTTTTATTCCTTTGAAGTGTAAACGAGGTATACATTACACTTCGTTTCAAGATAAGATATCATATTCATTGCGATGTGTTATATATACCCCGTCTACACTTCAAAAGAATGTAAATGCCACACTTCCCTGCTAGGAAATAGCGTTTCCAGATGTCTACGTATCGAAGGAAAAGAATTCTAATGCTTCTTAAAACGCGATATCGCATCTCATTCCTATGTATCATGATATGATATAATATTCATTACGAAGTGTTATGTATACCACTCCACACTTCAAAAGGATGTAAATGCCACACTTCCTTGCTACGGAATGGCGTTTCTAGATGTCTACGCATCGAAGCAATAGATTTCTAACTCTTTGTAAAACGCGATATCGCATATCAGTTCTATGTCACATGATAAGATGTAATTTCAATGCAACGCGTTATGTATATCTCCTCTACATTTCAAATGAATGTAAATGCATCACTTCCTTACTACGGAATATCGTTTTTATATCTGAAGGTTTAGAAGCAATAGAGTTCTAGTGCTTCGTAAAACGCGGCTGCGCATCTTACTTCTATATTTCATGATAAGATGTAATATTCATGGCATCGCGTTATGTTTATCTGCTTCTGCACATGAATTGAGTGTGAACCCTACACTTTCTTGCCCGGGGATAGCGTTTCTATATGTCCAGGTGCCGAAGCATTTAATTTGTCATGCTTCATGCACCGCAATATCGCATTTCATATAAACAGTTCAAAGTAAGTTTGAAGGTTGTAATGCTCTATGCATCGCATTATGCTTATCTGCTTCTGTGCTTTATAATGCTCTGGGATGTTAGAAGGTCCTCAACCATCCTTAACCCCCTATAGAGAAGTCAAAAGTCCAGCGGCGAGGCGCTACGCAATTTAAATGATCAGGGGGATCCCCACAGGTACACCCAAGGGGGCGAGTAGAGGAAATTGCCGAAGTCCACTGATCGATGGACCCGACCAGTACCGAAGCCTACAGCCCACTCCTCCAAGGAGCCCCGAGGAGGATCCAGGAGACCCAAGGACCACCAGCGAATTCAAGGAACCTAAAAAAGAGAACGTGAGAGCTTATTCGCTAAAGCGTCCCATTTCTTGTGTCGCATATTGTATATTGTATCTTATATCGTGAAGCGAGTTATGATACCCGGTAATTCGCAGCGTGTTGCGTAGTTTTCCGTAACCCTTGTTAGTTAAACCCACGTCGAGACCATAAATAAACATGCCGTGACTTCAGTATCTCGCGACCTGAGTGTGTGTACTTGGCTAGGCGTAGTCGAGAGGAGGAGCATTTAGAAGTTTCAAGGGTTGTTCCGCCCCAGGGTTCCCGGGGTGTCGTGTAGTCTATCCCTTTGCTACTTTCTGAGCAGCTGGCGCCCAAGAAAAGTTGTACGTGAGCGGATACCTTGGAACGATATATCGCTTTAGATTAAAGTACGTTTTACACCTTAAAGCATTTAGATAATTAACCCCTTCGAGCTTCCCTGACTTACTACATATAGGTTTCCGTCACAACTAATAGGAACCATCACTTTACATAGATATATAGAACACACATAGTTTTAAACGTAGAACTGAGAATTTGAGAACTTACTTTGAAACATTAGTAGTGAGGAATTCCATCGGATTTCATAGAAATTCAGAACTTACTTGCTATGAAACATAGGCAGATAAGGGCCATCGCGTTGCTTAGAACTTTAGAACTTGCTTACTTCAACAAAGATTTCTATTAGCTTCGTCCGTTCTTTTAGAAGAGTTTTTGATAAACCACATACTTTTCACGCTTCTGATATCTTTGAAAGTTCGCGAGATGTAATCGTTTAAGTTTTAAAATGATTACTTAGTGTGGATTATTATTTAGTAATTCGCTCATAAACGAGTCTGCATAGGATTTAATCCATAAGTTTTTAAGCCTGGAATTTATGCAGTTATTTGTTATTCACTTATTGCTCAAACGACAAAGATTCTGACCACTTCAAAATGGTTGACTTTCATCAATTTTCTTAAAAATTGAAATACTGCCCAACTGCTTGCATTAAAGACTGTAATTAAAGCTTTCGAATCATTATACCTCTTATAGATGAATTCTGGAATTGAAATTGAAAGTTTGACTTTTCTAGCTCCTGTTTAGACATCTTTCTATTGGAATGTTCAAGTATTTTTCATATTCCTAATTATTAAAAATGTTTTACTTGATTATTTTATTTAATATTTAGAATTTTCTGAGAAATATTTTTTATCGTAATGAACTATATAATTGCAATTATAATTCTTTATGAAATAATAATAACAGAAAGGTATGTATCCATTCTTGTAGTTTGTTGTAAAGAGTATTTAATCTTACTATCTAAAATGAAACATTGAGATCTGTTTACAATCTAATGGAATTTAATTACCTTTTGATTCAAATTCACAATGATAATCTTCCATAGTTCAACAATTTTGTGAGCTGTCCTCAGGAATCCGCAGCTCAGTACTTATAAAATGAACGACACAAAGAACAGCCTAACCAAGCGTATTCGAACCGATTTTTGAATACTAATCTTATCATGTTTAACTTATGCTGCAAACTATTGAAATGCCCTTCGAAAAGTGTTTATTCACAGTGAAGTAAACGGTAAGTATTACGCCTTCCACCACTGTTTACAATACGTATGTTTCATTTACTATCAAAACCGTGAGTATTATCGCCTTTCTTTACTTTTTGTAACCTTCAATGCCTTCATGTTACAGATCGTTAAACTTGCTTTAAAATGCTCTATCGTATTACGGTAGAATGGACATACCAATACATTTTAAAAAATGAAGGTAACCTTCATATGTCCAACATAACTCCACTTACAAAAAAACTATTTTCATCAATGGGCATTGTACTATGCAATTTTATATTAGCAAAAACTTCTATGAAACTTATAGTTTCGTGGATATCTGAGGTGCTAATTATTACTGCCCCACCCTGTATATTGTTATGGACGTGTCCAACAAGGCAACGATGAACAGAGTTAAATTTAATATTATGATGTTTATTATTTTACTTATAGTATATTTGTTTTTCTGGAATTTTGCAAAAAAACAATGTTCACGATGTCGACAGATGAATATATTTGCCTTAGAATTACAAGAGCCAACAATTTCGAAAGTAGAATATTTCTTTACTTCGCTAACCGAATCATTGCAAACGTTAAGTAAAGTGCGTGCCTTTCAAAACAGTCAGATGCAAATTACGATACAACGTTTCCAAGAAATGGTACGTGCCACTGTTTTTTAATTTCCGTTTATTTAGTCAAAGGAAATTTAATTGAAATATCCGCAAAATTTGAGGACAAAAAGTTATTGTAATTTTACGCAACATATATGATGGTGATAAAGGATAAGTATACGGAACTGAAAATGGAAAGTAGCGAGCAGAAAAAGAAACTGATGGAGCTACAAAGTAGATTGATACATCCGTCAAATGATGATTCTAGGTTAATAAAATCTGTTAATCAAAGAACTATTGCAAAAATCAAGTATTATCAATATTACTTCTGCTCAAAGGCTATAATAGAATAGGGCCGAAATGGGTACAAAACAGGCAATTATATCTATACGTTCTATTCTATGCAAAGGCAAATATTTCAAAGAGAAAAGATGTGTTACTTACAAATTACTTATGTTCCTAGATATCTCACTAATTCAGGCTTCTTGTCTTGCAGAACTAATCATTCATTTAACATGTAAACGGGACGAAGAATAGTAAAAGATTTTTATATTTCATAGTCTCACTCGATACGTCGATTGGGTCACGTAAAATATCGGACATTAATTACAACTACATCTTCAGACCTTAAATATATAATTGAAACAACATATTTAATAGCGTTTTAATAACATTTTTCTAATTGTTTATATCTATGTCTAATAAATATATATTAATCGAATAAGTTGCTTTACCAAAGAATAAAAGTATCTGAGGCTTACAAATCGGAGCATTACGTAGCAAACGTGCATCACATATATAATATTACGTGTAACAAAAGATGAAGACCAAAAAGATCGTACATAAGTTGAATCCACAATGCGGTCATAGAGATACAGAAACGGCAAAAATTCCAAACAATAATTTAAAAAATTCAAAAAGGGGGGAGTGAAAATCCATCTCCTTGACGATGATAAGGAACAAGTCTGCCTCATGCACTACAATATCCCAAGCAGCCAGCGATTGGCACGCCAATGGCAACGGATGGAACGAATTCCGTGACAGAACTGTGCTAACAAAGTGCTCCTACTCAGCTTTCGAAATGGCATACTGTTAGTACTGGGGCGGCATTCGTATCACGGCACTATTAAAGCACCGAGATATAGCACACGGGCTACACGGCCGTCACAATGACACTATCAGCTCACCATAGCTACACGTGTGGTTGTGGCGTAGGCCGACATTTACTAATGGGGAAGCTGTTTCCATAAAAATTATAAGCAAATATGAAAAATGACTAAACTGCGCAATTTATTTATTTTGATTCCAAAATAGATACACCGGCACAAAACAAAGATATAAGAACTCGATTTTATTATTTTCTATAAACTAGCTCGATAGGGCGATTTTTTCCATAAAGTCGATAATTACTTTGTCATAAAAATATATACACTTATTTTATATATATTTTCTTCAATTTATTGTTACAAATTCATGCAATTGAGGGTTACATTAAATACGATGACAGCATGTTATTTCAAAAATTACACAAGGCGAAGTTAGCGACGCAACAGCATGAATTTCTATTTCATAAGTAATATTTTTTTTATAAATAATATTTTTAGTCTATGATGGATAGAAAGAAATATATACGACTCGCTAAATAACTATAAATATAGGAAAACGACCATCAAAATGTCTATCAATAGTCATATGCTGAACATCTACTGACATCTAACGGTTCTAATTTGTATGAAAGCACAGGTTCCCCATTGCCAAATGTGATCCTGCGTCATTGCTGAGGAGATTCATGAATGGAGCGATGATACGCGTGTCACCATTGTGCTGGTGCTGCGCGAATCGCTTGTCTAGAACGTGCTGGTAACACGTTCTGGCATTTTAGTTAACGAATCCGGTCACAGATGACTACGAATCAGTTGACATTCCTCGGAAGTGGCAATATAGTGCCGGCATGGTGTCGCTACCATCTTGCCGTTTGTTATCTGGGATGCTTTTTAGTGCATTATTCGGAATTGAATTTGAACACATAGCTACTTAATCGCGAATTTGTATGTACATAATTATACATGACTGCACAAAAAGGATATCATATACTTTTATAATCAATGCGATATAAGAATATAAAACGAAGAACTATCCACTCCCATCAGGAGTAAAAACAATGTTTGGTACGCATAGTTCATTGCAAAATATAATCAAGCAGTTAATATGTCAAATCACAGCACACAATAAATCACTGAATGTATAATGATATGAATAGTAAGAAAAACAGATTTACCTGTTAGATGTTTATAAATTCAAATTTAAAAATCGAAGTCACATTTAATATATTATTGTTTAACAAGATGATTTAATGTTGTTTCAAATAGGCGTGCGGAACTAGCTCGTACTTCTGTCAATGTAATTTCATTCGAAAAATACAAAGGATAAGAGGAAATATTCTCCAATGTATAACACATATAAATCAACGGATGCAAGAGAGAACACTCGATCTCGGTATAACGAGATCGGGGCGTCATCCTGCAGTAATCGTATAACGCCTGTTCCGAGATGGTGTAGAGAGGGAATGTGGAGGGTGAAAAGCATAAAATAACAACAATGTAACTAAAGAGAAAGAGAAAGAAAATATGTGGAAGCATTGCATTTATTAAGAGGAAATCCTAGAAATATCAAACAACAGATTATATACCATACTGTAAGGGTGAGGTACAACGAAATAGACGATATCGTGAGAGAAACTAAAAAAATCGAGAAACTTAAAGAGAAAATAATAATTTAGATTGAGCGAATCAATATCACTGATCCCGGCAAGCTTAATGGAAAACGCATAACGATGAATCGGTTAGAGTATAAGATAGAAGTTGGTCGCGGTTTGAGTGGCCCTGGGAATACTTTGCCCGCATCAGGGCAGGCAGTAGGATCGTGGAGGGCCTGCCCTCCTGTTGCTTGGATCTATAGAATTCTCATTCCTTTGTAGGGTAGAAGCAGATAATTATAATGCTTTTCATAGAAGATTAAAGCTTACTTAATTCGAAACGTTGAAATGAGATGAGACATGGCATGGTATGATGCGTTAGTACTCTATTGTCTCGACATGTAGACACTACGAAGGGCAATCCTGTTGCATGGAGCTGTAGAATTTACATTCTTATGAAATTTTAAAGCAGATAAACATAGAGCTATGCATAAGAGATTACAGCATTTTTACATTGAAACGATGAAATGGGATGCGCCAGCGCATTGCATGGAGAATTCTAGCTCGATTGCTTTAACAGACAACCACTACGGAGCGTCATGCCGTTGCATGGAATTATATAGTTCACATTCTATTGAAGACCTCTAACAGTTAAGCATAATGTTATGGATATATGATTACAGATTCTTTGCTTTGATACGTGTAAATGAGATGCGTCATTGCGCTGCATGAAGTATTAGAAATGTCTTGCTTGGACACGTAGAGATCTGGAAACGATATTCTGTTGCAGGTAAGTATAGGATTCACATCCTTCTAAGGTCTAGATGCAGACAAATGTAACATATTGCATAGAACATTGCAATTTACCATGAATCATTGAAATGACTTGCGACATCGTGTTGAATGAAGCAATAGAACTATACTTCTTCGAAAAGTAGACATCTAAGAACGCAATTCCCTTGCAAGGAAGTGTAGAAATCACAGTCTTTTGGAGTGTATATGCAGACAAGCATAACGAGATGTGTAGAGTATTTTTATCTACTTACATACTTCGAACTGTTGATATCAAATGCGATATCGCGTTTTATATAGCATTAGAAATCTATTGCTTCAATACGAGCACATCTAGAAACGCTACCTCCTGGCAAGATATTGTAGGATTCTTATACTGTTGACGTGTAGAAGCAGATAAACGTAACGCGTTTCATTGAATATTAAATCTCAACACGCGGTATTGAAATGAGATGCGACATCGATCTGAATAAAGTAATAGAACTTTATTGCCTCGACAAGTAGATATCTAAAAACGCTATTCCCCTGCAGGGGAGTGTAGGGTCGGTTGGCTGCTACGGAAATCTCGATCAGTCGCCAGCGAAGAGGAGGACGGCTGTCGGAATTCAGCGATGATGCAGAGGAACCAGAGGTGATAGTAGCAGCTTCGGCTGCGAATGTGGCAGAATCGGCGTGATGCTTCGGGGTGTCTGGATCGGAAGCGTCGACGGTCGCTTTGGAAAGCGGCGGCTGGGCTGGTGCGAAGGCAGGTCGCTGGTATACGAGGACTCTCGGAACGTCCTCCAAATATTCACGCACAAGTGATCGTAAGAAATTCGTCCTACCCGCACGTCGCGTTCTTCACAAACCGGAAGCACGATTCATTCACCAGGTTTTCTCTGTACTTTCGACTAAGATCAGAAGGATAAGCGGCGATCCGCTCTATCTCAACGTCACAAAGCCGATTTCTATACTCCTTCACGGTGATGAAGAGCAAACCCAGTTGTATGGAAGAACCCGTGGAAGAATTCGTAGTTAAATGTAATGTTAAAAGTAGAACCAGTATTATAAACACTTGATAAAATTAATGGATGTGGAAATAGTAGACTTGGTAAAAGAACTTGTATTTGGATATAGTAAAAGTAAAAATAAAATATATTCCAGGTTTAAAGTATACAAGAACTGGAATTATTGTAAAACTAAGACTAAGTTAAAATGGAAATAGAAGCACGATGCCTGAACCCCACAATGAGGTGGCTAACGATCTAGAACTAGAGGTTTCGACTCCTCGGTAGGAGATCTCAAGTCAGAGTGTGTGCTCCGGAGACGCGTCCCGGACTTCCACGGTTCACGAGGCGCTACGGTCGCGGACGCTCGTGGTAGGGAGATCGCGGTCCCGCGAGTCGGGGACTCGCGTCTCGTGGCGGGGACCGCGCGGTCCAGCGAGTGGGGACTCGCGGACTGCGGTGGGGCTAGCGGCACATGCCGCTGGCCGGACGCATCTAACGCGTTTGACTTATGAGCAAATACCAAATGGACTTACAATTATGTGTGTGTTCTTTACGTCTTACACTCGTGTCGTGTGTAACTTAGATCTAGGTTTTCTTATATATGCGTCATGATATGGTATGTATGTGCTAGCTTAGAAGTAATATATAGGTTCTAGCAGATCCTGTTCCCGGAATTGGAAAAGTCACCATTCAGGTGATGGGCTGCGGCTACGCCTTCCTGCAGGACGGAATCCTCGGTGCGAGGGAGATAGGGCTGACCGTCCTTGGTGCGGGCGAGACAGGTATACTCGGTGGTGCGAGTGAGACACTGGTGCCCGCTACGAGCGAGACAGGTATACTCGGCGGTGCGAGTGAGGCAGCCGAACTCGGTGTGAGTGAGCGCGTGTAGGTAAGCGTGCGCGAACATTTCCAGTTGCTGGTTCTACAAGCGAGTTTGACTGGTTCCATGCGTCCAGGGGTTGATGCTGGGGGGTGCGAGGAGGTTGATGGGTGGCAGGCGGTATGCCTGACGTCACAAAATGCGACACCACCCTTCTATGAAATTGCGTTCCCAGATATCTCTGTATAGAAGTTATAGAGTTCTAATGCAACTTAAAACGCGATATCGCATCTCATTTCTATGTTTCGTGATAAGATATAATATTCATTGTTGAGTGTTATCTATACCTCGCATTCACTTCAAATGAATGTAAATGCGACACTTCCTTGCTAGAAAATAGTGTCTGCAGATGTCTACGTATCGTAGCAATAGAGTTCTAACGCTTCTTAGATCGCGATATCGCATCTCATTTCTATGTTTCACGATAAGATATAATATTCATTGCGAAGTGTCACTTATACCTCGCATACACTTCAAATGTATGTAAATGCGACACCTCCTTGCTAGGAAGAAGCGCTTGCAGATGCCTACGTATCGTAGCAATAGAGTTCTAATGCTTTTTAAATCGCGATATCGCATCTCATTTCTATGTTTCATGATATGATATAATATTCAATGCGAAGTGTTATGTTTTCCTCGTCAACGCCTCAAATGAATGTGAATGCGACACTTTCTTTCTAGGAAATAGCGCTTCCAGATGTCTACGTATCGTAGTAATAGAGTTCTAATGCTTCATAAAACGCGATATCGCATCTCATTTCTATGTTTCATGATAATACATAATATTCAGTGTGCAGTGTCATGTATACCTCGTATTGACTTCAAAAGAATGTAAATGCGACACTTCCTTGCTCGGAAATAGCGTTTGCAGAGGTCTACGTATCGTAGCAATAGAGTTCTAATGCTTCGTGAAACGCGATATCGCCTCTCATTTCCATGTTTCATGATAAGATATAATATTAATTGTGCAGTGTTATGTGTGTCTCGTATTCACATCAAAAGAATGTATATGCGACGCTCCTTGAAAGGAAAAAGCGTTTGCAGATGTCTACGTATCGTAGCAATAGAGTTTTAATGCTTCTTGAAACGCGATATCGCATCTCGCTTCTATGTTTCATGGTAAGGTATAATATTCATTGCGAAGTGTCATGTATTCCTCGTATTCACTTCAAAAGAATGTAAATGCGACACTTCCTTGCTAGGAAATAGCGTGTGCATAAGTCTACGTATCGTAGCAATAGAGTTCTAACGCCCCTTGTAACGCGATATCGCATCTTATTTCTATGTTTCAAGATAAGATATAATATTCATTGTGAAGTGTCATGTATACCTCGTATTCACTTCAAAATAATGTAAATGCGACACTTCCTTGCTAGGAAATATCGTTTCCAGATATCTACGTATCGTGGCAATAGGATTCTAATGCTTCTTAAAACGGGATATCGCATCTCATTTCTATGTCCCATGATAAGATGTAATATTCATTGCGAAGTGCCACTTATACCTCCCATACACCTTAAATAAACGTAAATGGGACACTTTCTTCCTAGGAAATATCGTTTCCAGATATCAACGTATCGTAGCAATAGAATTTTAATGCTCCTTTAAACGCGATATCGCACCTCATTTCTAAGTTTCATGATAGATACAATATTCATTGAGAAGTGTCATGTATGCCTCGTAAGCACTTCAAAAGAATGTTAATGCGACTCTACCATGCCAGGAAATAGCGTTTGCAGATGTCTACGTATCGTAGCAATAGTGTTCTAATGCTTCTTAAAACGGGATGTCGCATCTCCTTTCAATGTTTCATGATAAGATATAATATTCATTGCGAAGTGTCATGTATACCTCATATTCACTTCAAAAGAATGTAAATGCGACACTTCCTTCCTAGGAAGCAGCGTTTGCAGATGTCTACGTATCGAAGCAATAGGGTTCTATTACTTCTTGAAAAGCGACATCGCTCCTCATTTCTATGTTTTATGATAAGATATAGTATTCATTGCGAAGTGTCATGTATACCTCGCATACACTTCAAATGAGTGTAACTGCGACACTTCCGTGATAGGACATAGCGTCTGCAGATGCCTAAGTATCGTGGCAATAGAGTTGGAATACTTCTTAAAACGCGAAAAAGCATCTCACTTCTATGCTTCATGTTAAGATATATCATTCATCGCGAAGTGTTATGTATTCTCGTATTCACTTCAAGAGAATGTAAATGCGACACTTCCATGCTAGGAAATAGCGTTTGCAGATGTCTACGTATCGTAGCTACAGAGTTCTAATGCTTCTTCAAACGCGATATCGCATCTCGTTTCTATGTTTCATGATACGATATAATATTCATTGCGAAGTGTCACGCATACTTCGTATACACAATAAAAGATTGTAAACGCGACACATCCTTGCTAGGAAATATCGTTTCCAGATATCTACGTATCGTAGAAATAGAGTTCTAATCCATCTTAAAACGCGAAATCGCATCTCATTCCTATGTTTCGTGATAAGATATAATATTCATTGCGAAGTGTCATGTATTCCTCGTATTCACATCAAAAGCATGTAAGTGCGACAATTTCTTGCTAGGAAATAGTGTTTGCAGCTGTCTACGCATCGTAGCAATAGAGTTCTAATGCTTCCTTAATCGCCATATCGTATCTTATTTCTATGTTTCATGATAAGATATAATATTCACTGTGCAGTGTTATGTATACCTCGTATTCACTTCAAAAGAATGTAGACGCGACACTTCCTTGCCAGGAAGTACCGTTTGCGGATATCTACGTATCGAAGCAATGGAGTTCTAAAGCTTCTTAAATCGCGATATCGCATCTCATTTCTATGTTTTATGATAAGAAATCATATTCATTGTGGAGTGTTATGTATATCTCGACTATACTTCAAATGAATGTAAATGCGACACTTCCTTGCTAGGTAATAGAGTTTGCAGATGTCTACGTTTCGTGGCATTAGAGTTCTCATACTTCTCAAAACGCGACATCGCTTCTCATTTCTATGTTTCATGATAAGATATAACATTCATTGTGAAGTGTTATGTATACCTCGTATTCGCTTCAAAGGAATGTAAATGCGACACTTCCTTGCTAGGAAGTAGCGTTTGCAGATGTCTACGTATCGTAGCATTAGATTTCTAATGCTTCTCAAAACGAGATATCGCATCAAATTTCTATGTTTCGTGGTAATATATAATATTCATTGCGAAGTGTCAAGTTTACCTTGTAGTCACTTCAAAAGAATGTAAATGCGACACTTCCTTGCTAGGAAGTAGCGTCTGCACATGTCTACGTATCGAAGCAATAGTGTTCTGATGCTTGTTAATACGCGATATCGCATCTCATTTCTATGTCTAATGATGAGATATAACATTCATTGCGAAATGTTATGCATCGCTCGTCTACACTTCAAATGAATGTAAATGCGACACTTCCTTTTTAGGAAATTACGTTTTCAGATGTCTACGTATCGAAGCAATAGAGTTCTAATGCTTCTTAAAACGCGATATCGCATCCCATTCCAATGTTTCATGATCGGATATAATATTCATTGCGAAGGGTTATGTATACCTCGTATCCACTTCAAAAGAATGTAAATGCGACACTTCCTTTCTAGGAAATTACGTTTTCAGATGTCTACGTATCGAAGCAATAGAGTTCTAATGCTTCTTAAAACGAGATATCGCATCACGTTTCTATGTTTCATGTTAAGATATAATATTCAATGCGAAGTGTCATGTATACCTCGTATTCACTTCAAAAGAATGTAAATGCGACACTTCCTTGCTAGGAAATAGCGTTTGCAGGTGTCTACGTATCGTAGCAATAAAGTTCTAATGCATCCTAAAACGCGATAACGCATCTCTTTCCTATGTTTCGTGATAAGGTCTATTATTCATTGCGAAGTGTCATGTATACCTCGTATTCACTTCAAAAGAATGTAAATGCGCCACTTCCTTGCTAGGAAATATCGTTTGCAGATGTCTACGTATCGTAGCAACAGAGTTCTAATGCTTCTCAAACCGCGATATCGCATTTCATTTCTATGTTTCGTGATAAGATATAATATTCATTGTGGAGTGTTATGTATACCTCGTATTAACTTCAAAAGAATGAAAATGCGACACTTCCTTGCTAGGAAATAACATTTGCAGATGTTTACGCATCGTAGCAATAGAGTTCTAATGCTACTTAAATCGCGATGTCGCATTTCATTTCTATGTTTCGTGATAAGATATAATATTCATTGTGGAGTGTTATGTATACCTCGTATTCACTTCAAAAGAATGAAAATGCGACACTTCCTTGCTAGGAAATAACATTTGCAGATGTTTACGCATCGTAGCAATAGAGTTCTAATGCTACTTAAATCGCGATATCGCATCTCACTTCTATGTTACGAGATAAGATATAATATTCATTGCGAAGTGTTATGTATACCTCGTATTATCTTCAGAAGAATGTAAATGCGGCACTTCCATGCTAGGAAATAGCGTTTGCAGATGTCTACGTATCGAAGCAATAGAGTCCTAATGCTTCATAAATCGCGATATCGCATTTCATTTCTATGTTCCATGATGACATATAATATTCACTGCGAAGTGTCGCTTATACCTCGCATACACTTCAAATGAATGTAACTGCGACACTTCATTGCTAGGAAATTGCGTTCCCAGATATCTACGTATCGTAGCTATAGAGTTCTGATGCTTCTTAAAACGCGATATCGCATCTCACTTCTATGTTTCCTGCGAAGATATCATATTCATTGTGGCCTGTTATGTATACCTCGTATTCACTTCAAAAGAATGTAAATGCGACACTTCTTTGCTAAGAAATATCACTTGCAGATGTCTACGTATCGAAGCAATAGAGATCTAATGCTTCTTAAATCGTCATATCGCATCTCATATTTACGTTTCATGATAAGATATAATATTCATAGTGGAGTGTTATGTATACCACGTATTCACTTTAAAAGAATGTAAACGCGAGACTTCCTTGCCAGGAAATAACGTTTGCAGATGTCTACGTTTCGTAGCATTAGAGTTCTAATGCTTCTCAAAACGCGATATCACATCTCATATCTGTGTTTTACGATTATGTATAATATTCATTGCGAAGTGTCATGTATACCTCGTATTCCTTTCAAAAGAATGTAAATGCAACACTTCCTTGCTAGGAAATAGCGTCTCAGGATGTCTACGCGTCGAGGCAATAGAGTTCTAATGCTTCTTAGAACGTGATATAGCATCCCACTTCTATGTTTCATGATAAGATATAATATTCATTGCGAGGTGTCATGTATACCTCGTATTCACTTCAAAAGTATGTAAATGCGACGTTTACATCCTAGGAAATAGCGTTCGCAGATGTCTACGTATCGTAGCAATAGAGTCCTAAAGCATCTTAAAACGAGATGTCGCATTTCATCCCTATGTTTCGTGATAAGATATAAAATTCATTGCGAAGTGTCATGTATACCTCCTATTCACTCCACACGAATGTAATTGCGAATCTTCCTTGCTAGGAAATAGCGTTTGCAGATGTCTACGTATCGTAGCAATGGAGTTCTAATGCTTCTCAAAACGCGATATCGCATCTCATTTCTATGCTTCATGATAAGATATAATATTCATTGCGAAGTGTCAAGTATACCTCCTATTCACTCCAGACGAATGTAAATGCGACACTTCCTTGTTAGGAAATAGCGTTTGCAGATGTCTACGTATCGTGGCAATAGAGTTCTAATGCTTCTTAAAACGCGATATTGCATCTCGCATCTATGATTCTTGATAAGATATAATATTCATTGCGAAGTGTCATGTATATCTCGTATTCACTTCAAAAGAATGTAAATGCGACACTTACATGCTAGGAAATAGCGTTTGCAGATGTCTACGTATCGTAGCAATAGATTTCTAATGCTTCTTAAAATGAGAAGTCGTATTTCATTTCTATGCTTCGTGATAAGATATAATATTCATTGCAGAGTGTTATGTATACCTCGTACTCACTCCAAAAGAATGTAAATGCGACACTGCCTTGCTAGGAAATATTGTTTGCAAGTGTCTACATATATTAGCAATAGAGTTCTAATGCTTCTCAAAACGCGATATAGCACCTCATTCCTATGTTTCATGATAAGATATAATATTCATTGCGAAGTGTCATGTATATCTCGTATTCACTTCAAAAGAATGTAAATGCGACACTTCCATGATAGGAAATAGCGTTTGCAGATGTCTACGTATCGTAGCATTAGAGTTCTAATGCTTTTTAAAACGCGATATCGCATCTCACTTCTATGTTTCACGATAAGATATAATACTCATTGCGAAGTGTCGTGTATACCTCGTATTCACTTCAAAAGAATGTAAATGCGACACTTACATGCTAGGAAATAGCGTTTGCAGATGTCTACGTATCGTAGCAATAGATTTCTAATGCTTCTTAAAACGAGAAGTCGTATTTCATTTCTATGTTTCGTAATAAGATATAATATTCATTGTGGTATGTTATGTATGCCTCGTATTCACTTCAAAAGAATGTAAATGCGTCACTTCCTAGCTAAGATATTGCGTTTGCAGATGTCTACGTATCGTAGCCATAGAGTTCTAATGCTTCATAAAACGCGATATCGCATCTCATTTCTATGTTTCATGATAAGATATAATATTCATTGCGAAGTGTTATGTATTCCTCGTCTACACTTCAAATAACTGTAAATGCGCCACTTCCTTTCTAGGAAATAGCGTTTCCAGATGTCTACGTATCGAAGCAATATAGTTCTAATGCTTCTTAAATAGCGATATCGCATCCCATTTCTATGTTTCATGATAAGATATAATATTCATTGCGAAGTGTCAAGTATATCTCGTACTCACATCACAAGAATGTAAATGCAACACTTCCATGCTAGGAAATAGCATTTGCAGATGTCTACGTATCGTAGCAATAGAGTTCTAGTGCTTCTTAAAACGCGATATCGCATCTGACTTCTATGATTCATGATAAGATATAAGATTCATTGCGAAGTGTCATGTATATCTCGTATTCACTTCAAAAGAATGTAAATGCGACACCTCCATGATAGGAAATATTGTCTGCGGATGTCTACACGTCGAGGCAATAGATTTATAATGCTTCTTAAAACGCGATATCGCATCTCACTCCTATGTTTCATGATAAGATATGATATTTATTGCGAAGTGTCATGTATACCTCGCAGTCACTTCAAAACAATGTAAATGCGACACTTCCTTGCTAGGAAATAGCGTATTCAGATGTCTACGTATCGTAGCAATAGAGTTCTAATGCTACTTAAATCGCGATATCGCAACACATTTCTATGTTTCGTGATAAGATATAATATTCATTGCGAAGTGTCATGTACACCTCGTATTCACTACAAAAGAATGCAAAATGCGACACTTCCATGCTGGGAAATAGCGTTTGCAGATGGCTCCGCATCGAGGCCATAGAGTTCTAATGCTTCTTAAAACGCGATATTGCATCTCTCTTCTATGTTTCATGATAAGATATAATATTCATTGCGAAGTGTCATGTATACCTCGTATTCGCTTCAAAAGAATGTAAATCGGACCATTGCTTGCTAGGAAATAGCGTTTGCAGATGTCTACGTATCGTAGCAACAGAGGTCTAATGCTTCTTAAAACGCGATATCGCATCTCACTTCTATGTTACATGATAAGATATATTGTTCATTGCGAAGTGTCATGTTTACCTCGCATTGACTTCAAAAGAATGTAAATACGAATCTTCCATCCTAGGAAGTAGCGTTTGCAGATGTCTACGTATCGTAGCAATAGAGTTCTAATGCTACTTAAATCGCGATATCGCAACACATTTCTATGTTTCGTGATAAGATATAATATTCAATGCGAAGTGGCATGTATACCTCGTATTCCTTTCAATAGAATGTAAATGCGACACTTCCTTGCTAGGAAGTAGCGTTTGCAGATGTCTACGTATCGAAGCAATAGAGTTCTAATGCTTCTCAAAATTGCAAAATAGCATCTCATTTCGATGTTTCATGATAAGATATAATATTCACTGTGCAGTGTTATGTATACCTCGTACTCACTTCAAAAGAATGTAAACGCGACACTTCCTTCCCAGGAAATAGCGATTGCAGAAGTCTACGTATCGTGGCATTAGAGTTCTAAAGCTAGCTAATACGCGATATCGCATCTCATACCTATGCTTCATGATAATATTTAATATTCATTGCGAAGTGTCATGTATACATCGCATACACTTAAAATAAGTGTAAATGCGACACTTCCTTGCTAGGAAGTAGCGTTTGCAGATGTCTACGTATCGTGGCATTAGAGTTCTAATGCCTTTCAAAAGGCGACATCGCTTCTGATTTCTATGTTACATGATAATATATAATATTCATTGCGAAGTGTCATGTATACCTCGCACACAGTTAAAATGAATGAAAATGCGACACTTCCTTGCTATGAAATAGCGTTTGCAGATGTCTAGGTATCGAAGCTCTAGACATCTAATGCTTCATAAGTCGCCATATCGCATCTCATTTCTATGTTTCATGATAAGATATAATATTCATTGCGAAGTGGCATGTATACCTCGTATTCCTTTCAATAGAATGTAAATGCGACACTTCCTTGCTAGGAAGTAGCGTTTGCAGATGTCTACGTATCGAAGCAATAGAGTTCTAATGCTTCTTAAATTGCCAAATAGCATCTCATTTCGATGTTTCATGATAAGATATAATATTCACTGTGCAGTGTTATGTATACCTCGTACTCACTTCAAAAGAATGTAAACGCGACACTTCCTTGCCAGGAAATAGCGATTGCAGAAGTCTACGTATCGTGGCATTAGAGTTCTAATGCCTTTCAAAAGGCGACATCGCTTCTGATTTCTATGTTACATGATAATATATAATATTCATTGCCAAGTGTCATGTATACCTCGCACACAGTTAAAATGAATGAAAATGCGACACTTCCTTGCTATGAAATAGCGTTTGCAGATGTCTAGGTATCGAAGCTCTAGACATCTAATGCTTCATAAGTCGACATATCGCATCTCATTTCTATGTTTCATGATAAGATATAATATTCATTGCAAAGTGTCATGCATACCTCGTATTCCATTCAAAAGAATGTAAATGCGACACTTCCTTGCTAGGAAGTAGCGTTTGCAGATGTCTACGTATCGAAGCGATAGTGTTCTAATGCTTCTTAAATCGCCATATCGCATCTCATTTCTATGTTTCATGGTAAGATATAATATTCATTGTGCAGTGTTATGTATACCTCGTATTCCCTTCAAAAGGATGTAAATGCGACACTTCCTTCCTAGGAAGTAGCGTTTGTAGATGTCTACGTATCGAAGCAATAGAGTTCTAACGCTTCTTTTGAAGCGAAATCGCATCGCACTCCTATGTTCCATGATAAGATATAATATTCATTGCGATGTGTCTTGTATACCTCGCATACACGTCAAATGAATGTGAATGCAATTCATCCTTGCCAGGAAATATCGTTTGCAGATGTCTACGTATCGTAGCATTAGAGTACTAATGCTTCTCAAAACGCGATATCGCTACTTATTACTATGTTTCATGATAATATATAATATTCAATGCGAAGTGTCATGTATACCTCGTATTCTTTTCAAAAGAATGTAAATGCGATACTTCCTTGCTAGGAAGTAGCGTTTGCAGATGTCTGCGTATCGTAGCATTAGTGCTCTAATGCTTCTCAAAACGCGACATCGTTTCTCCTTTCAATGTTTCATGATAGTATATAATATTCATTACGTAGTGTCATGTATACCTCGCATACACTTCAATTGAATGTAAATGCGACACTTCCTTGCTAGGAAATAGCGTTTGCAGATATCTACGTATCGAAGCAATAGAGTTCTAACGCTTCTTAAAACGCGATATCGCATGTCATTTCCATGTTTCATGATAAGATATAATATTCATTATGCAGTGTTGTGTATACCTCGTACTCACTTCAAATGGATGTAAATGCGACACTTCCTTGCTAGGAAGTATCGTTTACAGATGTCTACGTATCGTGGCATTAGAGTTCTAATGCTTCTCAAATCGCCATATCGCATCTCATTTCTATGTTTCATGATAAGATATAATATTAATTGCGATGTGTCATGCATACCTCGTATTCCATTCAAGAGAATGTAAATGCGACACTTCCTTGCTAGGAAATAACGTTTGCAGATGTCTACGTATCGAAGCAACAGATTTCTAAAGCTTGCTAATTCGAGATATCGCATCTCATACCTATGTTTCTTGATAATATATAATATTCATTACGTAGTGTCATGTATACCTCGCATACACTTCAATTGAATGTAAATGCGACACTTCCTTGCTAGGAAATAGAGTTTGCAGATATCTACGTATCGAAGCAATAGAGCTTTAAAGCTTCTTAAATCGCGATTTCGCATCTCATTTCTATGTTTCATGATAAGATATAATAATCATTGTGGAGTGGTATGTATACCTCGTATTCACCTCAGAAGAATGTTAATGCCACACTTCCCTCCCAGGAAATGGCGTTTTCAGGTGTCTACGTACCGTAGCAATGGAGTTCTAATGCTTCTTAAAACGGGATATCGCATCTTATTACTATTTTTCATGATAAGATATTATATTCATTGCGAAGTGCTGTGGATACCTCATCTACACTTCAAAAGAATGTAAATGCGATACTTCCTTGCTAGGAAGTAGCGTTTGCAGATGGCTACTTATCGACGCAATAGAGTTCTAATCCTTCTTAAATCGCGGTATGCTTTTCATTTCTATGCTTCATGATGAGATATAATATTCATTGCGAAGTGTCATGTATACATCGCATTCACTTCAAAAGAATGTAAATGTGACACTTCCATGCCAGGAAATAGTGTTTAAAGACGTCTAAGTATCGAAGCAATAGAGTTCTAATGCTTCTTAAATCGGGGTATGCTTTTCATTTCTATGCTTCATGATAAGATAAAATATTCATTGCGAAGTGTCATATATACCCCGTATTCACTTCAAAAGAATGTAAATGCGACACTATCCTGTTATTAAATAGCGTTTGCAGATGTCTACGTATCGTAGCAATAGTGTTCTAAAGCTCCTTAATACGCTATATCGCATCTCATTTCTATGTTTCATGACAAGATATAATATTCAATGCGAATTGTCACTTATACCTCTCATACACTTCAAATGAATGTAAATGCGACACTTCATTGCTGGGAAATAGCGTTTGCATATGTCTACGTATCGTGGCAATAGCGTTCTAAAGCTTCTTAAAACGCGATATCGCATCTCATTTCTATGTGTTATGATAAGATATTATATTCATTGCGAAGTGTCACTTATACCTCGCATACACTTCAAATGAATGTAAATGCGACAATTCATTGCTAGGAAATAGCGTTTGTAGATGCCTACGTACGTAGTTTCGCATTTTCATTCTTTTGAAGTGAATACGAGGTATACATAAGAGTCCACAATGAACATTATATCTTATCATGAAACATACAAATGAGATGCGATATCGCGATTTAAAAAGCATTAGAACTCTATTGCTACGATATGTAGACATCTTCAAACGGTATCTAATAGCAAGAATGTGTCGCATTTACATTCTTTTGAGGTGAGTACGAGGTATAAATGATACTTCGCAATGAATATTATATCTTAACATGAAACATAGAATTGAGATGCGATATCCTGTTTTAAGAGGCATTAAAACTCTATTGCTTCGATACGCAGACATCTGCAAACGCTACTTCCTAGCAAGGACGTATCGCATTTACATTCCTTAAATGTGAATACGAGGTATATGTGACACATCGCAATGAATATTATATCCTATCATGAAACATAGAAAAGAGATGCGATATCACGTTGTAAGAAGCATTGAGCTCTATTGCCTGGATACGTAAACATGTGCAAACGCTATTTCCTAGCAAGGAAGTGTCGCCTTTACATTCAGTTGAAGTGAATACGATGTATACATGACACATCGCAATGAATATTATATATTATCTCGAAACATAGAAATGAGGTGCGATATCGCGATTTAAGAAGCATTAGAACTCTATTGCTACGATACGAAGACATCTGCAAACGCTATTTCCTAGTAAGGAATAGTCGCATCTACATTCTTTTGAAGTGAATACGAGGTATACATGATACTTCGCAATGAATATTATATCTTATCCCGGAACATAGAAATGAGGTGCGATATCGCGTTTTGAGAAGCATTAGAACTCCATTGCTACGATACGTTGACATCTGCAAAAGCTATTTCCTAACAAGGAAGTGTCGCATTTACATTCTTTTGAAGTGAATACGGGGAATACATGACACTTAGCAATGAATATTATATCTTGTCATGAAACATAGATATGAGAATCGAAATCCCGGTTTTGGAGGCACTAGGACGCTATTGCTTCGATACGTAGACATCTGCAAACGCTATTTCCAATAGAAAGATGTGTGATTTCTATTTCCAATAGAAAGTGCCTCATTTACATTATATGAAGTGTTTGCGAGGTATAAGTGACACTTCGCAATGAATATCAAATCTTATCATGAAACATAGATACGAGATTCGATATCGCGTTTCAAGAAGAATTAGAACTCTATTGCTACGATACGTAGACATCTGCAAACGCTATTTCCTAGCAAGGAAGTGTCGCATTTACATTCCTTTCAAGTGAATAGGAGGTATACATGACACTTCGCAATGAATGTAATATCTCATCATGGAACATAGAAATGAGATGCGATATCCCGCCTTAAGAAGCACTAGCACTCTATTGCTACGATACGTAGATATCTGCAAACGCTACATCCTAGGAAGGAAGTGTCGCATTTACATTCACCTGAAGTGAATACGAGGTATAAGTGACACTTCGCAATGAATATTATATCTTGTCCTGAAACATAGAAATGAGATGCTATATCGCGTTTTAAGAAGCTTTAGAACACTATTGCTACGATACGTAGATATCTGGAGACGCTATTTCCTAGCAAGGAAGTGTCGCATTTACATTCTTTTCTAGTGAATACGAGAAATACAAGTCACTTCCCTATGAGTATTATATCTTGACATGAAACATAGAAATGAGAATGGATGTACCGTTTTTAGAAGCACTAGAACTCTCTTGCTTCGATACGTAGACATCTGCAAACGCTATTTCCTATAGAAAGGAAGTGTCGCATTTACATTCATTTGAAGTGTTTGCGAGGTATATGTGACACTTCGCAATGAATATCAAATCTTATGATGAAACGTAGAAATGAAATTCGATATCGCGTTTTAAGATGGATTAGGACTCTATTGCTACGACACGTAGATATCTGGAAACGCTATTTGCTAGCAAGGAAGTGTCGCATTTGCATTCTTTTGAAGTGAGTACGAGGTATACATGACACTTCGCAATGAATATTATATCTTATCATGAAACATAGATATGAGAATCGAAATCCCGTTTTTATAAGCACTAGAACGCTATTGCTTCGATACGTAGACATCTGCAAACGCTATTTCCAATAGAAAGATAGTGCTGCATTTACATTCTTTTGAAGTGAATGCGAGGCAAACATGACACTTCGCAATGAATATTATACCTTACCATGAAACATAGAAGCGAGATGCGATATCGCGTTTCAAGAAGCATTAGAACTCTATTGCTTCGATACGTAGACATCTGCAAACGCTATTTCCTAGCAAGGAAGTGTCGCATTTACATTTATTTGGAGTGAATACGATGTATACATGACACTTCGCAATGAATAATATATCTTGTCATGGAACATAGAAATGAAATGCTATATCGCGTTTTAGGAATTATTAGAACTCTACTGCTAAGATACGTAGATATCTGGAAACGCTATTTCCTAGCAAGGAAATGTCGCATTTACATTCACTTCAAGTGAATACGAGGTATAAGTGAAATTTCGCAATGAATATTATATCTTATCATGAAACATAGAAATTACATGCGTTAACGCGATATAAGAAGCATTATAAATATATTACTTTAATACGTAGACATCTGCAAGCGTTATTTAATAGCAAGGAAGTGTCGCATTTACATTATTTTGAAGTGAATACGAGGTATACATAACACTGCACACTGAATATTATGTATTATCATGAAACATAGAAATGAGATGCGATATCGCGTTTTATGAAGCATTAGAACTCTGTTACTACGATACGTAGACATCTGGAAACGCTATTTCCTAGAAAGAAAGTGTCGCATTCACATTCATTTGAGGCGTTGACGAGGAAAACATAACACTTCGCAATGAATATTATATCATATCATGAAACATAGAAATGAGATGCGATATCGCGATTTAAAAAGCATTAGAACTCTATTGCTATGATACGTAGGCATCTGCAAACGCTACTTCCTAGCATGGAGGTGTCGCATTTACATACATTTGAAGTGTATGCGAGGTATAAGTGACACTTCGCAATGAATATTATATCTTATGGTGAAACATAGAAATGAGATGCGATATCGCAATCTAAGAAGCGTTAGAAATCTATTGCTACGATACGTAGACATCTGCAGACGCTATTTCCTAGCAAGGAAGTGTCGCATCTACATTCATTTGAAGTGAATGCGAGGTATAGATAACACTCAACAATGAATATTATATCTTATCACGAAACATAGAAATGAGACGCGATATCGCTTTTTAAGTTGCATTAGAACTCTATAACTTCTATACAGAGATATCTGGGAATGTAATTTCATAGAAGGGAAGTGTCGCATTTTGTGACGTCAGGCATACCGCCGGCCCCCATCAACCTCCTGGCACCCCCCAGCATCAACCCCTGGACGCATGGAACCAGTCAAACTCGCTTGTAGACCCAGCAACGGGAAATGTTCGCGCGCGCTTACCTGCACGCGCTCACTCACACCGAGTTCCGCTGCCTCACTCGCACCGCCGAGTATACATGTCTCGCTCGTAACGGGCACCAGAGTCTCACTCGCACCACCGAGTATACCTGTCTCGCCCGCACCAAGGACGGGCAGCCCTATCTCCCTCGCACCGAGGATTCCGTCCTGCAGGAAGAGGCAGCCGCAGCCCATCACTTGAATGGGGACTTTTCCAATTCCTGGAACAGGATCTGCTAGAACCTGTATATTACTTCTAACTATATCCTGACGCATATATTTTTTATATGTATAAGAGTTCCTAGATCTAAGTTATACACTACTCGATTGTAAGACACAAACATCACACACATAATTCTAAGTTCATATTGTGTTAGCTCATAAGATATACGCGTAAGATGCGTCCGGCCAGCGGCATGGGCCGCTAGCACCACCACGAGCCGCGAGTCCCCACTCGCTGGACCGCGAGCTCCCCGCCACGAGGCGCGAGTCCCCAACTCGCGGGACCGCGATCTTCCTACTACGACCGTCCGTGACCGTAGCGCCTCGCGAATCGAGGAGGTCCGAGACGCGTCTCCAGAGCGACACTCTGACTCGAGATCTCCTACCGAGGAGTCGAAACCTCCAGTTCGATATCATTAGCCACCTCAATGTGGGGTTCAGGCATCGCGTTTCTATTTCCATTTTAACTTTGTCTTAGTCTTAGAATAATTCCTGTTCTTGTATACTTTAAACTTAGAATATATTTTATTTTTACTTTCGCTACATCCAAGTACAAGTTCTTTTACCAAGTCTACTATTTCCATATCCATTAATTTTATCAAGTGTTTATAATACTAGATTAACTTTTAAAATTACAATTAACTACGAATTCTTCCACGGGTTCTTCCACACAACTGGGGTTGCTCTTCATCACCTTGAAGGAGTATAGAAATCGGCTATATGACGTTGAGAATGAGCGGGGCGCCGCTTATCCTCCAGATCTTAGTCGAATGTACAGAAAAACCTGGTGAATGAATTGTGCTTCCGGTTTGCGAAGAACGCGACGTGCGGGTAGGAAGAATTCCTTACGATCACTTGTGGGTGAATATTTAGGGGAAGTTCCGAGACTCCTCGTATACCAGCGACCTGCTTTCGCACCAGCCCAGGCGTCGATTTCCGAACCGACCGTCGACGCTTCCGGCCCAGACACCACGACGCATCACGCCGATTCTGCCACATTCGCAGCCGAAGCTGCTACGTACAGATCGAGAGAGAAGTCACCGAAAGGTAGGGTCAATCCCTCATTATCGCGAGTGCTTTCGCTAGTGTCGCGCCAGCCGAAATTGTCGGACCAGGACTTGGCGCGTTCCCGCGGACCGAATTACCGAAAAATAGGCTCGTGTCGTAGAGCCTCCGGAGCAACGCAAAATAGTTTCGCCGAACGTGGCACTATTAAATAGCGTTTGCAGATGTCTACATATCGTAGAAATAGAGTTCTAATGCTTTTTAAAACGAGATGTCATAACTCATTTCTATGTTTCACGATATAATATGATATTCATTGCGGAGTGTCATGTATTTCTCGTATTCACTTCAAAAGAATGTAAATGCGGCACTTCCTTGCTAGGAAGTAGCGTTTTCTGATGTCTATGTATCGAAGCAATAGAGTTCTAATGCTTCTTAAACCGCGATATCGCATCTCATTTCTGTGTTTCATGATAAGATATAATATTCATTGCGAAGTGTCATGTACACCTCGCATGCACTTCAAATGAATGTAAATACGACACTTCCTTGCCAGGAAATAGCGTTGGCAGACGTCTACGTATCGAAGCAATAGGGTCCTAACGCTTCTTAAAACGAGATATCGCATCTCATTTCTATTATTCATGATAAAATATATTATTCATTGCGAAGTGCCATGTATACCTCGTATTCACTTCAAAAGAATGTAAATGCGACACTTCCTTGCTACTAAAAAGCATTTGCAGATGTCTACGTATCTTAGCAATAGAGTTCTAATGCTTTTTAAAACGGGATGTCATAACTCATTTCTATGTTTCACGTTATAATATGATATTCATTGCGAAGTGTCATGTATACCTCGCATGCACTTCAAATGAATGTAAATACGACACTACCTTGCCAGGAAATAGCGTTGGCAGATGTCTACGTATCGAAGCAGTAGAGTTCTAATGCATCTTAAATCGCATCTTATCATGAAACATAGAAATGGGATGCGATATCGTGTTTTTAGAAGCATTCGCACCCTATTGCCCTGGAACGTAGACATCAGGAAACGCATCTCCTAACAAGGAAGTGTGGCATTTACATCCTTTTGTTGTGTAGACAAGGCGTACGTAACACTTCGCAATATATGTTATATCTTATCGTGAATCATTGACATGAGATGCGATATCGCGTTTTAGGAAGCATTAGAACCCTATTGCTTGGATACGTAGACATCTGGAAACGCATCTCCTTTCAAGGATGTGTGGCATCTACTTTCTTTTGAAGTGTAGACGAAGTATACATTACACTTCGCAATGAATATTATATCTTATCATGAAACATAGAAATGAAATGCGATATCGCGACTTAAGAAGCATTAGAAATCTATTTCTTCGATACGTAGAAATTTGCAAACCCTATTTCCTAGCAAAGATGTGTCGCATTTACATTCTTTTGATGTGAATACGAGGTGTACAAGACACTCCACAATGAATATTATATCCTATCACGAAACATTGAAATGTGATGCGATATCGCCATTTAACAAGCATTAGAACTCTATTGCTTCGACACGTAGACATCTGGAAACGCTATTTCCTAACAAGTATGTGTCGCATTTACATTCATTTGAAGTGTATGCGAGGTATACGTGTCACTTCGTAATGAATATTATATCTTATCATGAAACATAGAAATGAGATGCGATATCGCGTTTTAAGAAGCATTAGAACCCTACTGCTTCGATACGTAGAAATCTGCAAACACTATTTCCTAGGAAGGTTGTGTCGCATTTACATTCTTTTGAAGTGAATACGAGGTATTCATGACACTCCACAATGAATATTATATCTTATCATGAAACATAGAAGTGAGATGCGATGTTGCGATTTAAGGAGCATTAGAACTCTATTCCTTCGACACGTAGACATCTGCAAACGCTACTTCCTAGTAAGGAAGTGTCGCATTTACATTCTTTTGAAGTGAATGCGAGGCATGCATAACACTTCGCTATTAATATTATATCGTATAATGAGACATAGAAATGAGATGCGATATCTCATTTGAACAAGCATTAGAAATCCCTTGCTTCGATACGTAGACATCTGCAAACGCTACATCCTAGCAAGGAAGGGTCGCATTTACATTCCTTTGAAGTGAATGCGAGGTATACATGTCACTTCGCAGTGAATATTATATCTTATCATGAAACATAGATTTGAGAAGCGATATCTCGTCTTAAGAAGCATTAGAGCTCCATTGCATCGATACGAAGAAATCTGGAAACGTAGCTACCTAGAAAGGAGTGACGCATTTACATTCATTTGAGGTGAATGCGAGGTATACATGACACTTCGCAATGAATATTGTATCTTATCATGAAACATAGAAATGGGATGCGATATCGCGTTTTGAGAAGCATTAGAACTCTATTGCTACGTTACGTAGACATCTGAAAGCGCTATTTCCTAGCATGGAAGAGTTGCATTTACATTCTTTTGAAGTGAGTACGAGGTATACATAACACTCCATAATGAATATTGTAACTCATCACGAAACATAGAAATGAAAAGCGACATCTCGTTTTAAGAAGCATTAGTACTCTATTGCTACGATACGTACATATTTGCAAACGCTATTTCCTACCATGGAAGTGTCGCATTTACATTCTTTTGAAGTTAATACGAGGTATACATGACACTTCGCAATGAATATTATACCTTATCACGAAACATAGAAATGTAATACGATATCGCGATTTATGACGCATTAGAATGGTATTGCTACGATACAAAGACATCTGCAAACGCTATATCCTGGGAAGGAAGTGTGGCATTTACATTCATTTGAAGTGTATGCGAGGTATAAGTGGCACTTCGCAATGAATATTATATCTTATCATGAAACATAGAAATGAGATGTGATAACGCGATTTAAAAGGCATAAGAGCTCTATTGCTGCTAAACGTAGACATCTGCAAACGCTATTTAATAGCGAGAAAGTATCGCATTTACGTTAATTTGTAGTGAATACGAGGTATACATGACACTTCGCAAAGAACATTACATCTCATCTCGAAACATAGAAATGAAATGCGATATTGCGATTTGAGAGAGATTAGAACTCTATTGCCTCGATACGGAGACATCTGCAAACGCTATTTGCTAGTTAGGAAGTGTCGCATTTTCATTCATTTGGAGTGAATACGAGGTATACATGACACTTCGCAATGACTATTATATCTTATCATGAAACATAGCAATGAGATGCGATTTCTCGTTTCAAGAGGCATTAGAAATCTATTGCTTCGATACGTAGACATCTGCAAATGCTACGTCCTAGCAAGGGAGTGTCGCATTTACATTCTTTTGAAGTGAAGAAGAGGTATACATGACACTTCGCAATGAATATTATATCGTATAATGAAACATAGAAATGAGATGCGATATCTCATTTGAACAAGCATTATAACTCCCGTTTTTCGGTACGTAAACATCTACAAACGCTATTTCCCAGCATGGAAGTGTCGCATTTTCATTCTTTCGAAGTGAATACGAGGTATACAGGACACTTCGCAATGAATATTATACCTTATCACGAAACATAGAAATGAGATGCGATATCGCGATTTAAGAAGCACTAGAACTCTATTGGTACGATACGTAGATATCTGCAAACCTTATTTCCTGGCAAGGAAGTGTCGCATTTACATTCTTTTGAAGTGCATACGAGGTGTCACTACCGGCGAAACTATTTTCCGTTACTACGTAGGCTTTACGACCCGAGCCTATTATTCGGTAATTCGGTCCGCGGGAACGCGTTATGACCGGGTCCGACAATTTCGGCTGACGCGATACTAGCGAAAACACCCGCGATGATAGGGGAATGACCCTACCTTTCGATGACTTCTCTCTCGATTTGTACGTAGAAACGGCGTTGAGGATCGTTCGCTGGGATCGTAGCGGAGTTCGGTCGGTTGGCTGCTACGGAAATCTCGATCAGTCGCCAGCGAGGAAGAGGACGGCTGTCGGAATTCAGCGATGATGCAGAGGAACCAGCGGTGATAGTAGCAGCTTCGGCTGCGAATGTGGCAGAATCGGCGTGATGCTTCGGGGTGCCTGGATCGGAAGCGTCGACGGTCGCTTTGGAAAGCGGCGGCTGGGCTGGTGCGAAGGCAGGTCGCTGGTATACGAGGACTCTCGGAACGTCCTCCAAATATTCACGCACAAGTGATCGTAAGAAATTCGTCCTACCCGCACGTCGCGTTCTTCACAAACCGGAAGCACGATTCATTCACCAGGTTTTCTCTGTACTTTCGAACAAGATCAGAAGGATAAGCGGCGATCCGCTCTATCTCAACGTCAAAAGCCGATTTCTATACTCCTTCAAGGTGATGAAGAGCAAACCCAGTTGTATGGAAGAACCCGTGGAAGAATTCGTAGTTAAATGTAATGTTAAAAGTAGAACGAGTATTATAAACACTTGATAAAATTAATGGATATGGAAATAGTAGACTTGGTAAAAGAACTTGTACTTGGATATAGTAAAAGTAAAAATAAAATATATTCCAGGTTTAAAGTATACAAGAACTGGAATTATTGTAAAACTAAGACTAAGTTAAAATGGAAATAGAAGCACGATGCCTGAACCCCACAATGAGGTGGCTAACGATCTAGAACTAGAGGTTTCGACTCCTCGGTAGGAGATCTCAAGTCAGAGAGTGTGCTCTGGAGACGCGTCTCGGACTTCCACGGTTCACGAGGCGCTACGGTCGCGGACGCTCGTGGTAGGGAGATCGCGGTCCCGCGAGTCGGGGACTCGCGTCTCGTGGCGGGGACCGCGCGGTCCAGCGAGTGGGGACTCGCGACCTGCGGTGGGGCTAGCGGCACATGCCGCTGGCCGGACGCATCTTACGCGTTTGACTTATGAGCAAATACAATATGGACTTACAATTATGTGTGTGTTCTTTGTGTCTTACACTCGTGTCGTGTGTAACTTAGATCTAGGTTTTCTTATATATGCGTCATGATATGGTATGTAAGTGCTAGCTTAGAAGTAATATATAGGTTCTAGCAGATTGGAAAAGTCACAATTCAGGAGATGGGCTGCGGCTACGTCTTCCTGCAGGACGGAATCCTCGGTGCGAGGGAGATAGGGCTGCCCGTCCTTGGTGCGGGCGAGACAGGTATACTCGGTGGTGCGAGTGAGACACTGGTGCCCGCTACGAGCGAGACAGGTATACTCGGCGGTGCGAGTGAGGCAGCGGATCTCGGTGTGAGTGAGCGCGTGCAGGTAAGCGCGCGCGAACATTACCAGTTGCTGGTTCTACAAGCGAGTTTGACTGGTTCCATGCGTCCAGGGGTTGATGCTGGGGGGTGCGAGGAGGTTGATGGGTGGCAGGCGGTATGCCTGACGTCACAAAATGCGACACTTCCCTTCCATGAAATTACGTTCCCAGATATCTCTGTATAGAAGTTATAGAGTTCTAATGCAACTTAAAAAGCGATATCGCATCTCACTTCTATGTTTCGTGAAAAGATATAATATTCATTGTTGAGTGTTATCTATACCTCGCATTCACTTCAAATGAATGTAAATGCGACACTTCCTTGCTAGGAAATAGCGTCTGCAGATGTCTACGTATCGTAGCAATAGAGTTCTAACGCTTCTTAGATTGCGATATCGCATCTCATTTCTATGTTTCACGATAAGATATAATATTCATTGCGAAGTGTCACTTATACCTCGCATACACTTCAAATGTATGTAAATGCGACACCTCCTTGCTAGGAAGTAGCGTTTGCAGATGCCTACGTATCGTAGCAATAGAGTTCTAATGCTTTTTAATTAGCGATATCGCATCTCATTTCTATGTTTCATGATATGATATAATATTCATTGCGAAGTGTTATGTTTTCCTCGTCAACGCCTCAAATGAATGTGAATGCGACACTTTCTTTCTAGGAAATAGCGTTTCCAGATGTCTACGTATCGTAGTAATGGAGTTCTAATGCTTTTTAAAACGCGGTATCGCATCTCACTCCTACGTTTCATGATAAGGTATAATATTCTTTGCGAAGTGTCATGTATACCATCTATTCACTTAAAAAAGGAATGTAAATGCGACACTTCCTTGCTAGGAATTAGCGTTTCCAGATGTCTACGTATCGAAACAATAGAGTTCTAATGCTTCTTAAAACGAGATGTCGCATCTCATTTCTCTGTTTCATGATAAGATATAATATTCATTGCGATGTGTCATGAATACCTCGTATTCAATTCAAAAGAATGTAAATGCGACACTTCCATACTAGGAAATAGCGACTGTAGATGTCTCCGTATCGAAGCAACAGAGTTCTAATGCTTCTTAAATCGCGATATCGCATCTCATTCCTATGTTTTCGTGATTAGGTATAATATTCATTGCGAAGTGTCATGTATGCCTCTTATTCACTTCAAAAGAATGTAAATGCGACTCTTCCTTCCTAGGAAATAGCTTTTGCAGATGTCTACGTATCGTAGTAATAGAGTTCTAGTGCTTCTTAAAACGCGATATCGCATCTCACTCCTATGTTTCATGATAAGGTATAATATTCATTGCGAAGTGTCATGTATACCTCCTATTCACTTCAAAGGAATGTAAATGCGACACTTCCTTGCTAGGAATTAGCGTTTCCAGATGTCTACGTATCGAAACAATAGAGTTCTAATGCTTCTTAAAACGAGATGTCGCATCTCGCTTCTCTGTTTCATGATAAGATATAACATTCATTGCGAAGTGTCATGTATACCTCGTATTCACTTCAAAAGAATGTAAATGCGCCACTTCCTTGCTAGAAAATAGCGTTTGCAGAGGTCTACGTATCGTAGCAATAGAGTTCTAACGCTTCTTAAAACGCGATATCGCATCTCATTTCTATGTTTCATGATAAGATATAATATTCATTGCGAACTATCACTTATAGCTCATTTTCACTTCAAATGAATGTAAATGCGACACTTCCCTTCTAGGAAATAGCGTCTCCAGATATCTACGCATCGTAGCAATAGATTTCTAATGCTTCTTAAAACGGGATAACGCTTCTCATTCCTATGTTTCATGACAAGATATAATATTCATTGCGATGTGTCATGTGTACCTCGTATTCACTTAAAAAGAATGTAAATGCGACACTTCCTTGCTAGGAAATTGCGAATGCAGATGTCTACGTATCGTAGCAATAGAGATCTAATGCATCTTAAAACGAGATGTCGCATCTCGTTTCTCAGTTTCATGATAAGATATAATATTCATTGCGATGTGTCATGTATACCTCCTATTCACTTCAAAGGAATGTAAATGCGACACTTCTTTGCTAGGAATTAGCGTTTCCGGACGTCTACGTATCGAAACAATAGAGTTCTAATGCTGCTTAAAACGAGATGTCGCATCTCGTTTCTATGTTTCATGATAAGATATAATATTCATTGCGAATTGTCATGAATAGCTCGTATGTACTTCAAAAGAATGTAAATGCGACACTTCCTTCCTAGGAAATAGCGTTTGCAGATGTCTATGTATCGTAGTAATAGTGTTCTAGTGCTACTTAAAACGCGATATCGCATCTCACTCCTATGTTTCATGATAAGGAATAATATTCATTGCGAAGTGTCATGTATACCTCCTATTCACTTCAAAGGAATGTAAATGCGACACTTCCTTGCTAGGAGTTAGAGTTTCCAGATGACTACGTATCGAAGCAATAGAGTTCTAATGCTTCTTAAAACGAGACATCGCACCTCAGTTCTATGTTTCATGACAAGATATAATATTCATTGCGAAGTGTCATGTATACCTCGTATTCACTTCAAATGAATGTAAATGCGGCACTTCCTTGCTTGGAAATAGCGCTTCCAGCTGTCTAGGTATCGAAAGAATAGTGTTCTAGTACATCTTAAAACGCGATATCGCAACTCACTTCTTTGTTTCATGATAACCCATAACATACTTTGCAAAGTGTTATGTATTCCTCGTCTGCAGTTCAGATGAATGTAAATGCCACACTTCTTTTCTAGGAAATAACGTTGACAGATGTCTACGTATCGAAGCAATAGAGTTGTAATGCTTCTCAAAACGCGATATCGCATCCCATTTCGATGTTTTATGATAAGATATAATATTCATTGCGAAGTGCCACTTATACCTCGCATGTACTTCAAATGAATGTAAATTCGACACTTCCTTCCTAGGAAATAGCGTTTGCAGATGTCTACGTATCGAAGCAATAGTGTTCTAATGCTCCTTCAAACGGGATATCGCATCTCATTTCTATGTTTCATGATAATATATAATATTCATTGCGATGTGTCGTGTATACTTCGTATTCACATCAAAAGAATGTAAATGCGGTACTTCCTTGCTAGGAAATAGCGTTTGCAGATGTCTACGTATCGTAGTAATAGAGTTCTAATTCATCTCAAAACGCGATATCGCAAGTCATTCCTATGTTTCATGATAAGATATAATATTCATTGCGAAGTGTCATGTATACCTCGTATTCACTTCAAAAGAATGTAAATGCGACACTTCCTTCCTAGGAAATAGCGTTTGCAGATGTCTACGTATCGTAGTAATAGAGTTCTAGTGCTTCTTAAAACGCGATATCGCATCTCACTCCTATGTTTCATGATAAGATATAATATTCATTGCGAAGTGTCACGTATACCTCGTATTCACTTCAAATAAATGTAAATGCGACACTTCCTTACTAGGGAATAGCGACTGCAGATGTTTCCGCATCGAAGCAACAGAGTTCTAATGCTTCTTAAATCGCGATATCGCATCTCATTCCTATGTTTCGTGATAAGGTACAATATTCATTGCGAAGTGTCATGTATACCTCCTATTCACTTCAAAGGAATGTAAATGCGACACTTCTTTGCTAGGAATTAGCGTTTCCGGACGTCTACGTATCGAAACAATAGAGTTCTAATGCTGCTTAAAACGAGATGTCGCATCTCGTTTCTATGTTTCATGATAAGATATAATATTCATTGCGAATTGTCATGAATAGCTCGTATGTACTTCAAAAGAATGTAAATGCGACACTTCCTTCCTAGGAAATAGCGTTTGCAGATGTCTACGTATCGAAACAATAGAGTTCTAATGCTTCTTAAAACGAGATGTCGCATCTCATTCCTATGTTTTCGTGATTAGGTATAATATTCATTGCGAAGTGTCATGTATGCCTCTTATTCACTTCAAAAGAATGTAAATGCGACACTTCCTTCCTAGGAAATAGCTTTTGCAGATGTCTACGTATCGTAGTAATAGAGTTCTAGTGCTTCTTAAAACGCGATATCGCATCTCACTCCTATGTTTCATGATAAGGTATAATATTCATTGCGAAGTGTCATGTATACCTCCTATTCACTTCAAAGGAATGTAAATGCGACACTTCCTTGCTAGAAATTAGCGCTTCCAGATGTCTACGTATCGAAACAATAGAGTTCTAATGCTTCGTAAAACGAGATGTCGCATCTCGCTTCTCTGTTTCATGATAAGATATAATATTCATTGCGAAGTGTCCTGTATACCTCGTATTCACTTCAAAAGAATGTAAATGCACCACTTCCTTGCTAGAAAATAGCGTTTGCAGAGGTCTACGTATCGTAGCAATAGAGTTCTAACGCTTCTTAGAACGCGATATCGCACCTCATTTCTATGTTTCATGATAAGATATAATTTTCATTGCGTACTTTCACTTATAGCGCGTTTTTACTTCAAAAGAATGTAAATGCTACACTTCCTTCCTAGAAAATAGCGTTTGCAGATGTCTACGTATCGTAGCAATACGGATCTAACGCCTCTTAAAACGAGATGTCGCCTGACGTTTCTATGTTTCATGATAAGATATAACATTCATTGTGAAGTGTCATGTATAGCTCGTATTCACTTCAAAAGAATGTAAATGCGACACTTCCTTGCTAGGAAATAGCGTTTGCAGATGTCTACGTATCGTAGCAATAGAGATCTAATGCATCTTAAAACGAGACGTCGCATGTCGTTTCTATGTTTCATGATAAGATATAATATTCATTGCGAATTGTCATGTATAGCTCGTATGTACTTCAAAAGAATGTAAATGCGACACTTCCTTGCTAAGAAGTAGCGTTTCCAGATGTCTATGCATCGAAACAATAGAGTTCTAGTGCTTCTTAAAACGAGATGTCGCATCTCATTTCTCTGTTTCATAATAAGATATAATATTCATTGCGAAGTGTCATGTATTCCTCGTATTCACTTCAAAAGAATGTAAATACGACACTTCCTTGCTAGGAAATAGCGTTTGCAGATGTCCACGTATCGTAGCAATAGAGTTCTAATGCTTCATAAAACGTGATATCGCATCTCATTTCTATGTGTCATGATAAGATATAATGTTCATTGTGGAGTGTTATGTGTACCTCGTATTCACTAGAAGGGAATGTAAATGCAACACCTCCTTGCTAGGATATAGCGTTTGCAGATGTCTTCGTATCGTAGCAACAGCGTTCTGTCACTTCTTAAAACGCGATATCGCATCTCATTTCTATATTTCATGATAAGATATAATATCCATTGCGAAGTTTCACTTATACCTCGTATTCACTTCAAATCAATGTAAATGCGACACTTCCTTTCTAGGAAATAGCGTTTGCAGAAGTCTTCGTATCGTAGCAACAGCGTTCTGACACTACATAAAACGCGATATCGCATCTCATTTCTATGTTTCATGATAAGATATAATATACATAGCAAAGTGTCCTGTATACCACGTATTCACTTCCGAAGAATGTAAATGCGGCACTTCCATGCTAGGAACTAGCTTTTTCAAATGTCTACGTATCGTAGCAATAGGGTTCTATTGCTTGTTAAATCGCGATATCGCAACTCAATTCTATGTTTCATGATAAGATATAATATTCATTGCGAAGTGTCATGTATACCTCGGATACACTTCAAATGAATGTAAATGCGACACTTCCTTGCTGATAATAGCGTTTGCAGATGTCTCCGCGTCGAGGCCATAGGGTTCTAATGCTTCTTAAAACGCGATATCGCACCTCATTTCTACGTTTCCTGATAAGATATAGTATTCATTGCGAAGTGTCATGTATACCTCGTATTCCCTTCAAAAGAATGTAAATGCGACTATTGCTTGCTAGGAAATAGCGTTTGCTGATGCCTACGTATCATAGCAATAGATTTCTAATGTTTCTTAAAACACGATATCGCATCTCACTTGTATGTTACATGATAAGATATAATATTCATTGCGAAAAATCATGTATACCTCGTATTCACTTCAAAATAATGTAAATGCGACTATTCCTTGCTAGGAAATAGCGTTTGCAGATGCCTACGTATTGTAGCAATAGAATTCTAATGCTTCTTAGACCGCGATATCGCATCTCATTTCTATGTTTCGTGATAAGTTATAATATTCATTCCGAAGTGTCATGTATACCTCGAATTCACTTCAAGAGAATGTAAATGCGACACTTCCATCCTAGGAAATAGCGTTTGCAGATGCCTACGTATCGTAGCAATAGAGTTCTAATGCTTCTCAGAACGCGATATCGCATCTCATTTCTATGCTTCATGATAAGACATAATATTCTTTGCGATGTGTCATGTATGCCTCGTATTCACTTTAAAAGAAAGTAAGTGCGACTATTGCTTGCTAGGAAATAGAGTTTGCAGAGGTCTACCTATGGTAGCAACAGAGTTCTAATGCTACTTAAATCGCGATATCGCATCTCATTTATATGTATCGTGATAAGATATAATATTCATTGCGAAGTGTGATGTATACCTCGTATTCACTTTAAAATAATGTAAATGCGACGTTTCCATCCTTGGAAATATCGTTTGCAGATGTCTACGTATCGTAGCAATAGAGTCCTAATGCTACTTAAATCGCGATATCGCAATTCATTTATATGTTTCGTGATAAGATATAATATTCATTGCGAAGTGTCATGTATACCTCGTATTCACTCCAAACGAATGTAAATGCGACACTTCCTTGCTGATAATAGCGTTTGCAGATGTCTCCGCATCGAGGCCATTGAGTTCTAATGCTTCTTAAAACGCAATATCGCATCTCTCTTGTATGTTTCATGATAAGATATAATATTCATAGCGAAGTGTCATGTATACCTCGTATTCACTTCAAAAGAATGTAAATGCGACTATTGCTTGCTAGGAAATAGCGTTTGCTGATGCCTACGTATCGTAGCAATAGAGTTGTAATGCTTCTCAGAACGCGATAGCGCATCTCACTTCTATGTTTCATGATAAGGTATAATATTCATTGCGAAGTGTCATGTATAACTCCTATTCACTTCAAAAGAATGTAAATCCGACACTTCCTTGCTAGGAAATAGCGTTTGCAGATGTCTACGTATCGAAGCAATAGGGGTATAATGCTCCTTATAACGAGATGTCGCATCGTATTTCTACGTTTTATGATAAGATATAATATTCATTGTGAAGCGTCATGTATACATCGTGTTCCTTTCAAAGGAATGTAAATGAGACACTTGCTTGCTAAGAAATAGCGTTTGCAGATGTCTACGTATCGTAGTAACAAAAGTTATAATGCTACTTAAATCACGATATCGCAGCTCATTTATATATTTCGTGATAAGATATAGTACTCATTGCGAGGTGTCATGAGTACCTCGTATTCACTTCAATAGAATGAAAGTGTGACACTTCCATGCTAGGAAATAGCGTTTGCAGATGTCTCCGCACGAGGCCATTGAGTTCTAATGCTTCTTAAACGCAATATCGCATCTCTCTTATATCTTTCATGATAAGATATAATATTCATAGCGAAGTGTCATGTATACCTCGTATTCACTTCAAAAGAATGTAAATGCGACTATTGCTTGCTAGGAAATAGCGTTTGCAGATGTCTACGTGTCATAGCAATAGAGTTCTAATGCTTCTTAAAACACAATATCGCATCTCACTTCTATGTTTCATGATAAGATATAATATTCATTGCGTAGAGTCATGTATACCTCGTATTCACTTCAAAAGAATGTAAATGCGACTATTGCTTGCTAGGAAATAGCGTTTGCAGATGCCTACGTATCGTAGCAATAGAGTGTTAATGCATCTCAGAACGCGATATCGCATCTCATTTCTATGCTTCATGATAAGACATAATATTCTTTGCGATGTGTCATGTATACCTCTTATTCACTTCAAAAGAATGTAAGTGCGACTATTGCTTGCTAGAAAATAGAGTTTGCAGAGGTCTACGTATGGTAGCAACAGAGTTCTAATGCTACTTAAATCGCGATACCGCATCTCATTTATATGTATCGTGATAAGATATAATATTCATTGCGAAGTGTCATGTATACCTCGTATTCACTTTAAAATAATGTAAATGCGACGTTTCCATCCTTGGAAATATCGTTTGCAGATGTCTACGTATCGTAGCAACAGAGTTCTAATGCTGCATAAATCGCGATATCGCATCTCATTTATATGTTTCGCGATAAGATATAATATTCATTGCGAAGTGCCATGTATACCTCGTATTCACTTCAAAAGAATGTAAATGCGACGTTTCCATCCTTGGGAATATCGTTTGCAGATGTCTCCTTATCGTACCAAAAGGGTCCAAATGCTTCTTAAAACGAGATGTCGCATTTCATTTCTATGTTTCGTGATAAGATATAATATTCATTGCGAAATGTCATGTATACCTCGTATTCACTCCAAACGAATGTAAATGCGACACTTCCTTGCTGATAATAGCGTTTGCAGATGTCTCCGCATCGAGGCCATAGGGTTCTAATGCTTCTTAAAACGCGATATCGCACCTCATTTCTACGTTTCCTGATAAGATATAGTATTCATTGCGAAGTGTCATGTATACCTCGTATTCCCTTCAAAAGAATGTAAATGCGGCTCTTTCTTGCTAGGAAATAGCGTTTGCAGATGTCTACGTATCGTAGCAACAACAGTTCTAATGCTACATAAATCGCTATATCGCATCTCATTTATATGATTCGTGATAAGATATAGTATTCATTGCGAGGTGTCATGAATACCTCGTATTCACTTCAATAGAATGAAAGTGTGACACTTTCATGCTAGGAAATAGCGTTTGCAGATGTCTCCGCATCGAGGCCATTGAGTTCTAATGCTTCTTAAAACGCAATATCGCATCTCTCTTGTATGTTTCATGATAAGATGTAATATTCATAGCGAAGTGTCATGTATACCTCGTATTCACTTCAAAAGAATGTAAATGCGACTATTGCTTGCTAGGAAATAGCGTTTGCTGATGTCTACGTATCATAGCAGTAGATTTCTAATGTTTCCTAAAACACGATATCGCATCTCACTTGTATGTTTCATGATAAGATATAATATTCATTGCGAAAAATCATGTATACCTCGTACTCACTTCAAAATAATGTAAATGCGACTATTCCTTGCTAGGAAATAGCGTTTGCAGATGCCTACGTATTGTAGCAATAGAATTCTAATGCTTCTTAGACCGCGATATCGCATCTCATTTCTATGTTTCGTGATAAGTTATAATATTCATTCCGAAGTGTCATGTATACCTCGAATTCACTTCAAGAGAATGTAAATGCGACACTTCCATCCTAGGAAATAGCGTTTGCAGATGCCTACGTATCGTAGCAATAGAGTTCTAATGCTTCTCAGAAAGCGATATCGCATCTCATTTCTATGCTTCATGATAAGACATAATATTCTTTGCGATGTGCCATGTATGCCTCGTATTCACTTTAAAAGAATGTAAGTGCGACTATTGCTTGCTAGGAAATAGAGTTTGCAGAGGTCTACGTATGGTAGCAACAGAGTTCCAATGCTACTTAAATCGCGATATCGCATCTCATTTATATGTATCGTGATAAGATATAATATTCATTGCGAAGTGTCATGTATACCTCGTATTCACTTCAAAGGAATGTAAATGCGACTATTGCTTGCTAGGAAATAGCGTTTACAGATGTCTACGTATCGTAGCAATAGCGTTCTAGTGCTTCTTAGATCACGATATCGCATCTCATTTCTATGTTTCGTGATAAGTTATAACATTCATTCCGAAATGTCATGTAAACCTCGAATTCAATGCAAAAGAATGTAAATGCGACTCTTGCTTGCTAGGAAATAGCGTTTGCAGATGTTTCCGCATCGGGGCCATAGAGATCTAATGCTTCTTAAAACGCGATATCGCATCTCTCTTCTATGTTTCATGATAAGATATAATATTCATTGCGAAGTGTCATGTGTACCTCGTATTCACTTCAAAAGAATGTAAATGCGACAATTCCTTGCTAGGAAATGGCGTTTGCAGATGTCTACGTATCGTAGCAATAGAATTCTAATGCTTCTCAAAACGCGATATCGCATCTCATTTCTATGCTTCATGATAAGATATAATATTCATTGCGAAGTGTCATGTATACCTCGTATTCACCCCAAACGAATGTAAATGTGACACTTTCTTGCTAGGAAATAGCGTATTCAGATATCTACGTATCGTAGCAATAGAGTTCTAATGCTTCTTAGAACGCGATATGGCATCCCTCTTCTATGTTTCATGATAAGATATAATATTCATTGCGAAGTGTCATGTATACCTCGTATTCACTTCAAAAGAGTGTAAGTGCGACACTTCCATGCTAGGAAATAACGTTTGCAGATGTCTACGTATCGTAGCAATAGAGTTCTAATGCTTCACAAAACGCGATATCGCATCTCATTTCTAAGTTTCCTGATAAGATATAATATTCATTGCGAATTGTCGTGTATACCTCGTATTCACTTCAAAAGAATGTAAATGCGACTATTCCTTGCTAGGAAATGGCGTTTGCGGATGTCTACGTATTCTAGCAATAGATTTCTAATGCTTCTCAAAACTCGATATCGCATCTCATTTCTATGTTTCATGATAAGATACAATATTCATTGCGAAGTGTCATGTATACCTCGTATTCACTTCAAAAGAATGTAAGTGCGACACTTCCATGCTAGGAAATAGCGTTTGCAGAATTCTCCGCATCGGGGCCATAGAGATCTAATGCTTCTTAGAACGCGATATCGCATCTCTCTTCTATGTTTCATGATAAGATATAATATACATTGAGAAGTGTCATGTATACCTCGTATTCACTTCAAAAGAATGTAAATGCGACACTTCCATGCTAGGAAATAGCGTTTGCAGATGTCTACGTATCGTAGCAATAGCGTTCTAATGCTTCTTAAAACGCGATATCGCATCTCACTTCTATGTCTTATGATAAGATATAATATTCATTGCGAAGTGTCATGTGTACCTCATATTCACTTCAAAAGAATGTAAATGCGACTATTCCTTGCTAGGAAATGGCGTTTGCAGATGTCTACGTATCGTAGCAATAGAGTTCTAATGCTTCTCAAAACGCGATATCGCATCTCATTTCTATGCTTCGTGATAAGATATAATATTCATTGCGAAGTGTCATGTATACCTCGTATTCACCCCAAACGAATGTAAATGTGACACTTTCTTGCTAGGAAATAGCGTATTCAGATATCTACGTATCGTTGCAATAGAGTTCTAATGCTTCTTAGAACGCGATATCGCATCTCTCTTCTATGTTTCATGATAAGATATAATATTCATTGCGAAGTGTCATGTATACCTTGTATTCACTTCAAGAGAATGTAAGTGCGACACTTCCATGCTAGGAAATAGCGTTTGCAGTTATCTACGTATCGTAGCAATAGCGTTCTAATGCTTCTTAGATCACGATATCGCATCTCATTTCCATGTTTCGTGATAAGTTATAATATTCATTCCTAAGTGTCATGTATACCTCGAATTCACTTCAAAAGAATGTAAATGCGACACTTCCATGCTAGGAAATAGCGTTTGCTGATATCTCCGCATCGAGGCAATAGGGTTCTAATGCATCTTAAAACGCGATATCGCATCTCACTTCTATGTTACGTGATAAGATGTAATGTTCATTGCGAAGTGTCATGTATACCTCGTATTCACTTCAAAAGAATGTAAGTGCGACACTTCCATGCTATGAAATAGCGTCTGCAGATGTCTACACGCCGAGGCAATAGAGTTCTAATGCTTCTTAAAAGGCGATGTCGCATCTCACTTCTATGTTTCATGATAAGATATAATATTCATTGTGAAGTGTCATGTACACCTCGTATTCACTTCAAGAGAATGTAAATGCGACACTTCCATGCTAGGAAATAGCGTCTGCAGATGTCTACGCTTCGAGGCAATAGAGTTCTAATGCTTCTTAAAACGCGATATGGAATCCCTCCTCTATGTTTCCTGATAATATATAATATTCATTGCGAATTGTCTTGTATACCTCGTATTCACTTCAAAAGAATGTAAATGCGACTATTCCTTGCTAGGAAATGGCGTTTGCAGATGTCGACGTATCGTAGCAATAGAGTTCTAATGCTACTCAAAACGCGATATCGCATCTCATTTCTATGTTTCATGATAAGATACAATATTCATTGCGAAGTGTCATGTATACCTCGTATTCACTTCAAAAGAATGTAAATGCGACTATTCCTTCCTTGGAAATAGCGTTTGCAGATGTCTACGTATCGTAGCAATAGAGTTCTAATGCTTCTCAAAACGAGATAACGCATCACATTTCTATGCTTCATGATAAGATATAATATTCTTTGCGAAGTGTCATGTATACCTCGCATTCACTTCAAAAGTCTGTAAGTGCGACACTTCCATGCTAGGAAATAGCGTTTGCAGATGTCTACGTATCGTAGCAATAGCGTTCTAATGCTTCTTAAAACGCGATATCGCATCTCACTTCTATGTCTTATAATAAGATATAATATTCATTGCGAAGTGTCATGTATACCTCGTATTCACTTCAAAGGATTGTAAATGCGACTATTCCTTGCTAGGAAATGGCGTTTGCAGATGTCGACGTATCGTAGCAATAGAGTTCTAATGCTACTCAAAACGCGATATCGCATCTCATTTCTATGTTTCATGATAAGATACAATATTCATTGCGAAGTGTCATGTATACCTCGTATTCACTTCAAAAGAATGTAAATGCGACTATTCCTTCCTTGGAAATAGCGTTTGCAGATGTCTACGTATCGTAGCAATAGAGTTCTAATGCTTCTCAAAACGCGATAACGCATCACATTTCTATGCTTCATGATAAGATATAATATTCTTTGCGAAGTGTCATGTATACCTCGCATTCACTTCAAAAGTCTGTAAGTGCGACACTTCCATGCTAGGAAATAGCGTTTGCAGATGTCTACGTATCGTAGCAATAGCGTTCTAATGCTTCTTAAAACGCGATATCGCATCTCACTTCTATGTCTTATAATAAGATATAATATTCATTGCGAAGTGTCATGTATACCTCGTATTCACTTCAGAGGATTGTAAATGCGACTATTGCTTGCTAGGAAATAGCGTTTGCAGATGTCTACGTATCGTAGCAATAGAGTTCTAATGCGTCACAAAACGCGATATCGCATCTCATTTCTAAGTTTCCTGATAAGACATAATATTCATTGCGAAGTGTCATGTGTACATCGTATTCACTTCAAAAAAATGTAAATGCGACACTTCCATGCTAGGAAATAGCGTTTGCAGATGTTTCCGCATCGAGGCCATAGAGATCTAATGCTTCTTAAAACGCGATATCGCATCTCTCTTCTATGTTTCATGATAAGATATAATATTCATTGCGAAGTGTCATGTATACCTCGTATTCACCCCAAACGAATGTAAATGTGACACTTTCTTGCTAGGAAATAGCGTATTCAGATATCTACGTATCGTAGCAATAGCGTTCTAATGCTTCTTAAAACGCGATATCGCATCTCATTTCTAAGTTTCCTGATAAGACATAATATTCATTGCGAAGTGTCATGTGTACATCGTATTCACTTCAAAAAAATGTAAATGCGACACTTCCATGCTAGGAAATAGCGTTTGCAGATGTTTCCGCATCGAGGCCGTAGAGATCTAATGCTTCTTAAAACGCGATATCGCATCTCTCTTCTATGTTTCATGATAAGATACAATATTCATTGCGAAGTGTCATGTATACTTCGAATTCACTTCAAAAGAATGTAAGTGCGACACTTCCATGCTAGGAAATAGCGTTTGCAGAATTCTCCGCATCGGGGCCATAGAGATCTAATGCTTCTTAGAACGCGATATCGCATCTCTCTTTTATGTTTCATGATAAGATATAATATACATTGAGAAGTGTCATGTATACCTCGTATTTACTTCAAAAGAATGTAAATGCGACACTTCCATGCTAGGAAATAGCGTTTGCAGATGTCTACGTATCGTAGCAATAGCGTTCTAATGCTTCTTAAAACGCGATATCGCATCTCATTTCTAAGTTTCCTGATAAGACATAATATTCATTGCGAAGTGTCATGTGTACATCGTATTCACTTCAAAAAAATGTAAATGCGACACTTCCATGCTAGGAAATAGCGTTTGCAGATGTTTCCGCATCGAGGCCGTAGAGATCTAATGCTTCTTAAAACGCGATATCGCATCTCTCTTCTATGTTTCATGATAAGATATAATATTCATTGCGAAGTGTCATGTATACCTCGTATTCACCCCAAACGAATGTAAATGTGACACTTTCTTGCTAGGAAATAGCGTATTCAGATATCTACGTATCGTAGCAATAGAGTTCTAATGCTTCTCAAAACGCGATATCGCATCTCATTTCTATGCTTCGTGATAAGATATAATATTCATTGCGAAGTGTCATGTATACCTCGTATTCACTTCAAAAGAATGTAAATGCGACTATTCCTTCCTAGGAAATAGCGTTTGCAGATGTCTACGTATCGTAGCAATAGAGTTCTAATGCTTCTCAAAACGCGATATCGCATCTCATTTATATGCTTCATGATAAGATATAATATTCATTGCGAAGTGTCATGTGTACCTCGTATTCACTTCAAAAGAATGTAAATGCGACTATTCCTTGCTAGGAAATGGCGTTTGCAGATGTCTACGTATCGTAGCAATAGAGTTCTAATGCTTCTCAAAACGCGATATCGCATCTTATTTATATGCTTCATGATAAGATATAATATTCATTGCGAAGTGTCATGTGTACCTCGTATTCACTTCAAAAGAATGTAAATGCGACCATTCCTTGCTAGGAAATGGCGTTTGCAGATGTCTACGTATCGTAGCAATAGAGTTCTAATGCTTCTCAAAACGCGATATCGCATTTCATTTCTATGTTTCATGATAAGATACAATATTCATTGCGAAGTGTCATGTATATAACTCGTATTCACTTCAAAAGAATGTAAGTGCGACACTTCCATGCTAGGAAATAGCGTTTGCAGATATCTACGTATCGTAGCAATAGCGTTCTAATGCTTCTTAGATCACGATATCGCATCTCATTTCCATGTTTCGTGATAAGTTATAATATTCATTCCTAAGTGTCATGTATACCTCGAATTCACTTCAAAAGAATGTAAATGCGACACTTCCATGCTAGGAAGTAGCGTTTGCTGATATCTCCGCATCGAGGCAATAGGGTTCTAATGCATCTTAAAACGCGATATCGCATCTCACTTCTATGTTTCATGATAAGATATAATATTCATTGTGAAGTGTCATGTACACCTCGTATTCACTTCAAGAGAATGTAAATGCGACACTTCCATGCTAGGAAATAGCGTCTGCAGATGTCTACGCTTCGAGGCAATAGAGTTCTAATGCTTCTTAAAACGCGATATCGCATCTCACTTCTATGTCTTATGATAAGATATAATATTCATTGCGAATAGTCGTGTATACCTCGTATTCACTTCAAAAGAATGTAAATGCGACTATTCCTTCCTAGGAAATAGCGTTTACAGATGTCTACGTATCGTAGCAATAGAGTTCTAATGCTTCTAAAAACGCGATATCGCATCACATATCTATGCTTCATGATAAGATATAATATTCATTGCGAAGTGTCATGTATACCTCGTATTCACTTCAAAAGAATGTAAATGCGACTATTCCTTCCTAGGAAATAGCGTTTGCAGATGTCTACGTATCGTAGCAATAGAGTTCTAATGCTTCACAAAACGCGATATCGCATCTCATTTCTAAGTTTCCTGATAAGATATAATATTCATTGCGAATTGTCGTGTATACCTCGTATTCACTTCAAAAGAATGTAAATGCGACTATTCCTTGCTAGGAAATGGCGTTTGCAGATGTCTACGTATCCTAGCAATAGAGTTCTAATGCTTCTCAAAACGCGATATCGCATCTCATTTCTATGCTTCATGATAAGATATAATATTCATTGCGAAGTGTCATGTATACATATGTCTTATAATAAGATATAATATTCATTGCGAAGTGTCATGTATACCTCGTATTCACTTCAAAGGAATGTAAATGCGACTATTGCTTGCTAGGAAATAGCGTTTGCAGATGTCTACGTATCGTAGCAATAGAGTTCTAATGCGTCACAAAACGCGATATCGCATCTCATTTCTATGTTTCGTGATAAGATACAATATTCATTGCGAAGTGTCATGTATACCTCGTATTCATTTCAAAAGAATGTAAGTGCGACACTTCCATGCTAGGAAATAGCGTTTGCAGAATTCTCCGCATCGGGGCCATAGGGATCTAATGCTTCTTAGAACGCGATATCGCATTTCTCTTCTATGTTTCATGATAAGATATAATATACATTGAGAAGTGTCATGTATACCTCGTACTCACTTCAAACGAATGTAAATGCGACACTTCCATGCTAGGAAATAGCGTTTGCGGATGTTTCCGCATCGAGGCCATAGAGATCTAATGCTCCTTAAAACGCGATATCGCATCTCTCTTCTATGTTTCATGATAAGATATAATATTCATTGCGAAGTGTCATGTGTACCTCGTATTTACTTCAAAAGAATGTAAATGCGACTATTCCTTGCTAGGAAATGGCGTTTGCAGATGTCTACGTATCGTAGCAATAGAATTCTAATGCTTCTCAAAACGCGATGTCGCATCTCACTTCCATGTTTTATGATAAGATATAATCTTCATTGCGAAGTGGCATGTATACCTCGTATTCACTTCAAAGGAATGTAAATGCGACTATTGCTTGCTAGGAAATAGCGTTTGCAGATGTCTACGTATCGTAGCAATAGCGTTCTAGTGGTTCTTAGATCGCGATATCGCATCACATTTCTATGTTTCGTGATAAGTTATAATATTCATTCCGAAGTGTAATGTAAACCTCGAATTCAATGCAAAAGAATGTAAATGCGACTATTGCTTGCTAGGAAATAGCGTTTGCAGATGTCTACGTATCGTAGCAATAGAGTTCTAATGCTTCTCAAAACGCGATATCGCATCTCATTTATATGCTTCATGATAAGATATAATATTCATTGCGAAGTGTCATGCGCACCTCGTATTCACTTCAAAAGAATGTAAATGCGACTATTCCTTGCTAGGAAATGGCGTTTGCAGATGTCTACGTATCGTAGCAATAGAGTTCTAATGCTTCTCAAAACGCGATATCGCATCTCATTTCTATGCTTCATGATAAGATATAATATTCATTGCGAAGTGTCATGTATACCTCGTATTCACCCCAAACGAATGTAAATGCGACACTTTCTTGCTAGGAAATAGCGTATTCAGATATCTACGTATCGTTGCAATAGTGTTCTAATGCTTCTTAGAACGCGATATCGCATCTCTCTTCCATGTTTCATGATAAGATATAATATTCATTGCGAAGTGTCATGTGTACCTCATATTCACTTCAAAAGAATGTAAATGCGACTATTCCTTGCTAAGTAATAGCGTTTGCAGATGTCTACGTATCGTAGCAATAGAGTTCTAATGCTTCTCAAAACGCGATATCGCATCTCATTTCTATGCTTCATGATAAGATATAATATTCATTGCGAAGTATCATGTATACCTCGTATTCACCCCAAACGAATGTAAATGTGACACTTTCCAGCTAGGAAATAGCGTATTCAGATATCTACGTATCGTTGCAATAGAGTTCTAATGCTTCTTAGAACGCGATATCGCATCTCTCTTCTATGTTTCATGATAAGATATAATATTCATTGCGAAGTGTCATGTATACCTTGTATTCACTTCAAGAGAATGTAAGTGCGACACTTCCATGCTAGGAAATAGCGTTTGCAGATGTCTACGTATCGTAGCAATAGCGTTCTAATGCTTCTTAGATCGCGATATCGCATCTCATTTCTATGTTTCGTGATAAGTTATAATATTCATTCCGATGTGTCATGTAAACTTCGAATTCACTGCGAAGGAATGTAAATGCGAGAATTGCTTGCTGGGAAATAGCGTTTGCAGATGTCCACGTATCGTAGCAATAGAGTTCTAATGCTTCTCAAAACGCGATATCGCATCTCATTTATATGCTTCATGATAAGATATAATATTCATTGCGAAGTGTCATGCGCACCTCGTATTCACTTCAAAGGAATGTAAGTGCGACTATTGCTTGCTAGGAAATAGCGTTCGCAGATGTCTACGTATCGTAGCAATAGCGTTCTAGTGGTTCTTAGATCGCGATATCGCATCTCATTTCTATGTTTCGTGATAAGTTATAATATTCATTCCGAAGTGTCATGTAAACCTCGAATTCAATGCAAAAGAATGTAAATGCGACTATTCCTTCCTAGGAAATAGCGTTTACAGATGTCTACGTATCGTAGCAATAGAGTTCTAATGCTTCTCAAAACGCGATATCGCATCTCATTTATATGCTTCATGATAAGATATAATATTCATTGCGAAGTGTCATGTGTACCTCGTATTCACTTCAAAAGAATGTAAATGCGACCATTCCTTGCTAGGAAATGGCGTTTGCAGATGTCTACGTATCGTAGCAATAGAGTTCTAATGCTTCTCAAAACGCGATATCGCATTTCATTTCTATGTTTCATGATAAGATACAATATTCATTGCGAAGTGTCATGTATATAACTCGTATTCACTTCAAAAGAATGTAAGTGCGACACTTCCATGCTAGGAAATAGCGTTTGCAGATATCTACGTATCGTAGCAATAGCGTTCTAATGCTTCTTAGATCACGATATCGCATCCCATTTCCATGTTTCGTGATAAGTTATAATATTCATTCCTAAGTGTCATGTATACCTCGAATTCACTTCAAAAGAATGTAAATGCGACACTTCCATGCTAGGAAATAGCGTTTGCTGATATCTCCGCATCGAGGCAATAGGGTTCTAATGCATCTTAAAACGCGATATCGCATCTCACTTCTATGTTACGTGATAAGATGTAATGTTCATTGCGAAGTGTCATGTATACCTCGTATTCACTTCAAAAGAATGTAAGTGCGACACTTCCATGCTATGAAATAGCGTCTGCAGATGTCTACACGCCGAGACAATAGAGTTCTAATGCTTCTTAAAACGCGATGTCGCATCTCACTTCTATGTTTCATGATAAGATATAATATTCATTGTGAAGTGTCATGTACACCTCGTATTCACTTCAAGAGAATGTAAATGCGACACTTCCATGCTAGGAAATAGCGTCTGCAGATGTCTACGCTTCGAGGCAATAGAGTTCTAATGCTTCTTAGAACGCGATATCGCATCTCACTTCTATGTCTTATGATAAGATATAATATTCATTGCGAATAGTCGTGTATACCTCGTATTCACTTCAAAAGAATGTAAATGCGACTATTCCTTCCTAGGAAATAGCGTTTACAGATGTCTACGTATCGTAGCAATAGAGTTCTAATGCTTCTCAAAACGCGATATCGCATCACATATCTATGCTTCATGATAAGATATAATATTCATTGCGAAGTGTCATGTATACCTCGTATTCACTTCAAAAGAATGTAAATGCGACTATTCCTTCCTAGGAAATAGCGTTTGCAGATGTCTACGTATCGTAGCAATAGAGTTCTAATGCTTCTCAAAACGCGATATCGCATCTCATTTCTATGCTTCATGATAAGATATAATATTCATTGCGAAGTATCATGTATACCTCGTATTCACCCCAAACGAATGTAAATGTGACACTTTCTAGCTAGGAAATAGCGTATTCAGATATCTACGTATCGTTGCAATAGAGTTCTAATGCTTCTTAGAACGCGATATCGCATCTCTCTTCTATGTTTCATGATAAGATATAATATTCATTGCGAAGTGTCATGTATACCTTGTATTCACTTCAAGAGAATGTAAGTGCGACACTTCCATGCTAGGAAATAGCGTTTGCAGATGTCTACGTATCGTAGCAATAGCGTTCTAATGCTTCTTAGATCGCGATATCGCATCTCATTTCTATGTTTCGTGATAAGTTATAATATTCATTCCGATGTGTCATGTAAACTTCGAATTCACTGCAAAGGAATGTAAATGCGAGAATTGCTTGCTGGGAAATAGCGTTTGCAGATGTCCACGTATCGTAGCAATAGAGTTCTAATGCTTCTCAAAACGCGATATCGCATCTCATTTATATGCTTCATGATAAGATATAATATTCATTGCGAAGTGTCATGCGCACCTCGTATTCACTTCAAAGGAATGTAAGTGCGACTATTGCTTGCTAGGAAATAGCGTTTGCAGATGTCTACGTATCGTAGCAATAGCGTTCTAGTGGTCCTTAGATCGCGATATCGCATCTCATTTCTATGTTTCGTGATAAGTTATAATATTCATTCCGAAGTGTCATGTAAACCTCGAATTCAATGCAAAAGAATGTAAATGCGACTATTCCTTCCTAGGAAATAGCGTTTACAGATGTCTACGTATCGTAGCAATAGAGTTCTAATGCTTCTCAAAACGCGATATCGCATCACATTTCTATGCTTCATGATAAGATATAATATTCATTGCGAAGTGTCATGTATACCTCGTATTCACTTCAAAAGAATGTAAATGCGACTATTCCTTCCTAGGAAATAGCGATTGCAGATGTCTACGTATCGTAGCAATAGAGTTCTAATGCTTCTCAAAACGCGATAACGCATCACATTTCTATGCTTCATGATAAGATATAATATTCTTTGCGAAGTGTCATGTATACCTCGCATTCACTTCAAAAGAATGTAAGTGCGACACTTCCATGCTAGGAAATAGCGTTTGCGGATGTCTCCGCATCGAGGCCATAGAGTTCCAATGCTTCTTAAAACGCGATATGGAATCCCTCCTCTATGTTTCATGATAAGATATAATATTCATTGCGAAGTGTCATGTACAACTCGTATCCACTTCAAAAGAATGTAAGTGCGACACTTCCATGCTAGGAAATAGCGTTTGCAGATGTATACGTATCGTAGCAAGAGCGTTCTAATGCTTCTTAGATCACGATATCGCATCTCATTTCTATGTTTCGTGATAAGTTATAATATTCATTCCGAAGTGTCATGTAAACCTCGTATTCACTTAAAGAGAATGTAAGTGCGACACTTCCATGCTAGGAAATAGCGTTTGCAGATGTCTACGTATCGTAGCAATAGAGTTCTAATGCTTCACAAAACGCGATATCGCATCTCATTTCTAAGTTTCCTGATAAGATATAATATTCATTGCGAATTGTCGTGTATACCTCGTATTCACTTCAAAAGAATGTAAATGCGACTATTCCTTGCTAGGAAATGGCGTTTGCAGATGTCTACGTATCCTAGCAATAGAGTTCTAATGCTTCTCAAAACGCGATATCGCATCTCATTTCTATGCTTCATGATAAGATATAATATTCATTGCGAAGTGTCATGTATACCTCGTATTCACTCCAAACGAATGTAAATGCGACACTTCCTTGCTAGGGAATAGCGTATTCAGATGTCGACGTATCGTAGCAATAGAGTTCTAATGCTTCTCAAAACGCGATATCGCATCTCATTCCTATGTTTCATGATAAGATACAATATTCATTGCGAAGTGTCATGCATACCTCGTATTCACTTCAAAAGAATGTAAGTGCGACACTTCCATGCTAGGAAATAGTGTTTGCAGATGTCTACGTATCGTAGCAATAGCGTTTTAATGCTTCTTAGACCGCGATATCGCATCTCATTTCTATGTTTCGTGATAAGTTATAATATTCATTCCGAAGTGTCATGTAAACCTCGAATTCACTGCAAAGGAATGTAAATGCGAGAATTGCTTGCTGGGAAATAGCGTTTGCAGATGTCCACGTATCGTAGCAATGGAGTTCTAATGCTACGTAAATCGCGATATCGCTTCACATTTCTATGTTTCGTGATAAGATATAATATTCATTGCGAATTGTAATGTATACCTCGTATTCACTTCAAAAGAATGTAAATGCGACTATTCCTTCCTAGGAAATAGCGTTTACAGATGTCTACGTATCGTAGCAATAGAGTTCTAATGCTTCTCAAAACGCGATATCGCATCACATTTCTATGCTTCATGATAAGATATAATATTCATTGCGAAGTGTCATGTATACCTCGTATTCACTTCAAAAGAATGTAAATGCGACTATTCCTTGCTAGGAAATGGCGTTTGCAGATGTCTACGTATCGTAGCAATAGAGTTCTAATGCTTCTCAAAACGCGATATCGCATCTCATTTCTATGCTTCATGATAAGATACAATATTCATTGCCAAGTGTCATGTATACCTTGTATTCACCCCAAACGAATGTAAATGTGACACTTTCTTGCTAGGAAATAGCGTATTCAGATATCTACGTATCGTTGCAATAGAGTTCTAATGCTTCTCAGAACGCGATATCGCATCTCATTTCTATGTTTCGTGATAAGTTATAATATTCATTCCGAAGTGTCATGTAAACCTCGAATTCACTGCAAAGGAATGTAAATGCGAGAATTGCTTGCTGGGAAATGGCGTTTGCAGATGTCCACGTATCGTAGCAATGGAGTTCTAATGCTACGTAAATCGCGATATCGCTTCACATTTCTATGTTTCGTGATAAGATATAATATTCATTGCGAATTGTAATGTATACCTCGTATTCACTTCAAAAGAATGTAAATGCGACTATTCCTTCCTAGGAAATAGCGTTTACAGATGTCTACGTATCGTAGCAATAGTGTTCTAATGCTTCTCAAAACGCGATATCGCATCACATTTCTATGCTTCATGATAAGATATAATATTCATTGCGAAGTGTCATGTATACCTCGTATTCACTTCAAAAGAATGTAAATGCGACTATTCCTTCCTAGGAAATAGCGTTTGCAGATGTCTACGTATCGTAGCAATAGAGTTCTAATGCTTCTCAAAACGCGATATCGCATCTCATTTATATGCTTCATGATAAGATATAATATTCATTGCGAAGTGTCATGTGTACCTCGTATTCACTTCAAAAGAATGTAAATGCGACTATTCCTTGCTAGGAAATGGCGTTTGCAGATGTCTACGTATCGTAGCAATAGAGTTCTAATGCTTCTCAAAACGCGATATCGCATCTCATTTCTATGCTTCATGATAAGATACAATATTCATTGCCAAGTGTCATGTATACCTTGTATTCACCCCAAACGAATGTAAATGTGACACTTTCTTGCTAGGAAATAGCGTATTCAGATATCTACGTATCGTTGCAATAGAGTTCTAATGCTTCTCAGAACGCGATATCGCATCACATTTCTATGCTTCATGATAAGATATAATATTCATTGCGAAGTGTCATGTATACCTCGTATTCACTTCAAAAGAATGTAAATGCGACTATTCCTTCCTAGGAAATAGCGTTTACAGATGTCTACGTATCGTAGCAATAGTGTTCTAATGCTTCTCAAAACGCGATATCGCATCTCATTTATATGCTTCATGATAAGATATAATATTCATTGCGAAGTGTCATGTGTACCTCGTATTCACTTCAAAAGAATGTAAATGCGACCATTCCTTGCTAGGAAATGGCGTTTGCAGATGTCTACGTATCGTAGCAATAGAGTTCTAATGCTTCTCAAAACGCGATATCGCATTTCATTTCTATGTTTCATGATAAGATACAATATTCATTGCGAAGTGTCATGTATATAACTCGTATTCACTTCAAAAGAATGTAAGTGCGACACTTCCATGCTAGGAAATAGCGTTTGCAGAATTCTCCGCATCGGGGCCATAGAGATCTAATGCTTCTTAGAACGCGATATCGCATCTCTCTTCAATGTTTCATGATAAGATATAATATACATTGAGATGTGTCATGTATACTTAGTATTCACTTCAAAAGAATGTAAATGCGACTATTGCTTGCTAGGAAATAGCGTTTGCAGATGTCTACGTATCGTAGCAATATCATTCTAATGCTTCTCAAAACGCGATATAGCATCTCATTTCTATGTTTCTTGATAAGATATAATATTCATTTCGAAGTGTCATGTACACCTCGTATTCACTTCAAAAGAATGTAAATGCGACTATTGCTTGCTAGGAGATAGCGTTTGCAGATGTCTACGTATCGTAGCAATTGTGTTCTAATGCTTCACAAAACGCGATATCGCATCTCATTTCTAAGTTTAATGATAAGATATAATATTCATTGCGATGTGTCATGTACACCTTGTATTCACTTCAAAAGAATGTAAATGCGACACTTCCATGCTACGAAATAGCGTTTGCAGATGTTTCCGCATCGAGGCCATAGGGATCTAATGCTTCTTAAAACGCGATATCGCATCTCTCTTCTATGTTTCATGATAAGATATAATATTCATTGCGAAGTGTCATGTATACCTCCTATTCACTTCAAATAGAATGTAAGTGCGACACTTTCATGTTAGGAAATAGCGTTTGCAGATGTCCACGTATCGTAGCAATAGAGTTCTAATGCTACGTAAATCGCAATATCGCTTCTCATTTCTATGTTTCGTGATAAGATATAATATTCATTGCGAATTGTCATGTATACCTCGTATTCACTTCAAAAGAATGTAAATGCGACTATTCCTTCCTAGGAAATAGCGTTTACAGATGTCTACATATCGTAGCAATAGTGTTCTAATGCTTCTCAATACGCGATATCGCATCACATTTCTATGCATCATGATAAGATATAATATTCATTGCGAAGTGTCATGTATACCTCGTATTCACTTCAAAAGAATGTAAATGCGACTATTCCTTCCTAGGAAATAGCGTTTGCAGATGTCTACGTATCATAGCAATAGAGTTCTAATGCTTCTCAAAACGCGATATCGCATCACATTTCTATGCTTCATGATAAGATATAATATTCATTGCGAAGTGTCATGAATACCTCGCATACACTTCAAATGAATGTAAATGCGACATTTCCTTGCTAGGAAATAGCGTTTGCAGATGTCTACGTGTCGTAGGAATAGAGTTCCAACGCTTCTTAAAACGCGATATCGCATCTCATTTCTATGTTTCATGATAAGATATAATATTCATTGCGAAGAGTCATGTATTCCTCGTATTCACTTCAAAAGAATGTAAATGCGACACTTCCTTGCTAGGAAATAGCGTTTGTAGATGTCTACGTATCGTAGCAATACAGTTCTAATGCTTCTTAAAATGCGATATCGCATCTCACTTCTATGTTTCATGATAAGATATAATATTCATTGCAAAGTGTCATGTATACCTCGTATTCACTTCAAAAGAAAGTAAATGCGACAATTCCATGCTAGGAAATAGCGTTTGCAGATCTCTACGTATCGACGCAATATAGTTCTAATGCTTCTTAAAACGCGATATCGCATCTCATTTCTATGTTTCACAATAAGATATAATATTCATTGCGAAGTGTCATGTATACCTCGTATTCACTTTAAATGAATGTAAATGCGACACTTCCATGCTAGAAAATAGCGTTTCCAGATGCCTACGTATCGTAGCAATTGTGTTCTAATGCTACTTAAATCGCGATATTGCATTTCATTTCTATGTTTCGTGATAAGATATAATATTCATTGCGAAGTGTCATGTATACCTCGTATTCACTTCAAAGAATGTAAATGCGCCACATCCTTGCTAGGAAATAGCGTTTGCAGATTTCTACGTATCGTAGCAATGGAGTTCTGATGCTTCTTAAAACGCGATATCGTATCTCATTCCTATGTTTCATGATAAGCTGTAATATTCATTGCGAACTGTCATGTATACCTCGTATTCCGCTCAAAAGAATGTAAATGGGACACTTCCTTGCTAGGAAATGGCGTTTGCAGATGTCTACGTATCGATGCAATAGAGTTCTAATGCTTCTTTAATCGCGATATCGCATTTCATTACTATGTTTCATGATAAGATATAATATTCATTGCGAAGTGTCATGTATTCCTCGCCTACACTTCAAATGAATGTAAATGCAACACCTCCCTTCTACGAAACAGCGTTACCAGATGTCTGTGTATCGAAGCAATAGAGTTCTAATGCTTCTTAAATCGCGATATCGCATTTCATTTCTAGGTTTCATGATAAGTTATAATATTCATTGCGAAGTGTCATGTATACCTCGCATACTCTTCAAATGAATGTAAGTGCGACACTCCCTTGCTTGGAAATAGCGTTTGCAGTTGTCGACGTATCGAAGCAATAGAGTTCTAATGCTTCTTAAATCGCGATATCGCATCTCATTTCTATGTTTCGTGATAAGATGTAATTCTCATTGCGAAGTGTCATGTATAACTCGTATTCCCTTCAAAAGAGTGTAAATGTGACACTTCCTTGCTACGAAATGCGTTTCTAGATGTCGACGTATCGATGCAATGCAGTTCTAATGCTTCGTAAAACGCGAAATCGCATCGCACTTCTATGTTTCATGATAAGATATACTATTAATTGCGATGTGTCATGTGTACATCGTCTATACTTCAAAAGAATGTAAATGCCACACATCCTTGCTAGGAAATGCGTTTCCAGATATCTACGTATCGAAGCACTAGCATCTCATTTCTGTGTTTCATGATAAGATGTAATATTCATTGCGAAGTGTTATGTATACCTCGTCTACACTTCAAAAGAATGCAAATGCCACACTTCTTGGCTAGGAAATTGCGTTTCTAGATGTCAACGCATCGAAGCAATAGATTTCTAACTCTTTATAAAACGCGATATCGCATATCAGTTCTAAGTCACATGATAAGATGTAATTTCAATGCAACGCGTTATGTATATCTCCTCTACACTTCAAATGAATGTAAATGCATCACTTCCTTCCGACGGAATTTCGTTTCTATATCTGAAGGTTTAGAAGCAATAGAGTTCTAATGCTTCGTAAAACGCGGCTGCGCATCTTACTTCTATATTTCATGATAAGTTGTAATATTCATAGCATCGCGTTATGCTTTTCTGCTTCTGCACATGAATTGAGTGTGAAACCTACACTTTCTTGCCCGGGGATAGCGTTTCTACATGTCCAAGTGCCGAAGCATTTAATTTGTCATGCTTCATGCACCTCAATATCGCATTTCATATAAACAGTTCGAAGTAAGTTCGAAGGTTGTAAAGCTCTATGCATCGCATTATGCTTATCTGCTTTTGTGCTTTATAATGCTCTGGGATGTGAGAAGGTCCTCAACCATCCTTAACCCTCTAAAGGGAAGTCAAAGGTCCAGCGGCCCTGCAGGTGGGCCATGGGAGCGCGGCGCGTGAGGCGCTACGCAATTTAAATGATCAGGAGGATCCCCTCAGGGACACCCAAGGGGGCGAGAAGAGGAAATCGCCGAAGTCCACTGATCGATGGACCCGAACAATACGGAAGCCTACAGCCCACTCCACCAAGGAGCCCCGAGGAGGATGCAGGTGACCCGAGGACCACCAGCGAATTCAAGGAAACTGAAGAAGAGAACGCGAGAGCTTATTCGCTAAAGCGTCCCATTTCTTGTGTCGCATATTGTACATTGTATCTTATATCGTGACGCGAGTTATGATACCCGGTAATTTGCGGCGTGTTGCGTAGTTTCCCGTAGCCCTTGTTAGTTAAACCCACGTCGAGACCATAAATAAACATGCCGTGACTTCAGTATCTCGCGACCTGAGTGTGTGTACTTGGCTAGGCGTAGTCGAGAGGAGGAGCATTTCGAAGTTTCAAGGGTTGTTCCGCCCCAGGGTTCCCGGGGTCGTGTAGTCTATCCCTTTGCTACTTTCTGAGCCGCTGGCGCCCAAGAAAAGTTGTACGTGAGCGGATACCTTGGAACGATAGATCGCTTTAGATTAAAGTACGTTTTACTCCTTAATGCATTTAGATAATTAACCCCTTCGAGCTTCCCTGACTTACTATATATAGGTTTCCGTCGCAACTAATAGGAACCATCACTTTACATAGATATGTAGAACACACATAGTTTTAAACGTAGAACTGAGAATTTGAGAACTTACTTTGAAACGTTAGTAGTGAGGAATTCCATCGGATTTCATGGAAATTCAGAACTTACTTGCTATGAAACATAGGCAGATAAGGGCCATCGCGTTGCTTAGAACTTTAGAACTTGCTTACTTCAACAAAGATTTCTATTGGCTTCGTCCGTTCTTTTAGAAGAGTTTTTGATAAACCACATACTTTTCACGCTTCTGATATCTTTGAAAGTTCGCGAGATGTAATCGTTTAAGTTTTAAAATGATTACTTAGTGTGGATTATTATTTAGTAACTCGCTCATAAACGAGTCTGCATAGGATTTAATCCATAAGTTTTTAAGCCTGGAATTTATTCAGTTATTTGTTATTCACTTATTGCTCAAACGACAAAGATTCTGACCACTTCAAAATGGTTGACTTTCATCAATTTTCTTAAAAATTGCAATACTGCCCTACTGCTTGCATTAAAGACTGTAATTAAAGCTTTCAAAACATTTTACCTCTTATAGATGAATGCTGGAATTGAAATTGAATGTTTGACTTTTCTAACTCCTGTTTAGACATCTTTCTATTGGAATGTTCAAGTATTTTTCATATTCGTAATTATTAAAAATGTTTTACTTGATTCTTTAACTTAATATTTAGAATTTTCTGAGAAATATTTTTTATCGTAATGAACTATATAATTGCAATTATAATTCTTTATGAAATAATAATAACAGAAAGGTATGTATCCATTCGTGTAGTTTTGTAAAGAGTATTTAATCTTACTATCTAAAATGAAACATTGAGATCTGTTTACAATCTAATGGAATTTAATTACCTTTTGATTTAAATTCACAATGATAATCTTCCATAGTTCAACAATTTTGTGAGCTGTCCTCAGGAATCCGCAGCTCAGTACTTATAAAATGAACGACAGAAAGAACAGCCTAACCAAACGTATTCGAACCGATTTTTCAATACTAATCTTATCATGTTTAACTTATGCTGCAAACTATTGAAATGCCCTTCGAAAAGTGTTTATTCACAGTGAAGTAAACGGTAAGTATTACGCCTTCCACCACTGTTTACAATACGTATGTTTCATTTACTATCAAAACCGTGAGTATTATCGCCTTTCTTTACTTTTTGTAACCTTCAATGCCTTCATGTTACAGATCGTTAAACTTGCTTTAAAATGCTCTATCGTATTACGGAAGAATGGACATACCAATTCATTTTAAAAAATGAAGGTAACCGTCATATGTCCAACATAAGTCCACTTACAAAAAAACTATTTTCATCAACGGATGGCCCCTTTGTACTATGCAATTTTATATTAGCAAAAACTTCTATGAAACTTATAGTTTCGTGGATATCTGAGGTGCTAATTATTACTGCCCCACCTTGTATATTGTTATGGATGTGTCCAACAAGGCAACGATGAACAGAGTTAAATTTAATATTATGATGTTTATTATTTTACTTATAGTATATTTGTTTTTCTGGAATTTTGCCAAAAAACAATGTTCACGATGTCGACAGATATTTGCCTTAGAATTACAAGAGCCAACAATTTCGAAAGTAGAATATTTCTTTACTTTGCTAACCGAATCATTGCAAACGTTAAGTAAAGTGCGTGCCTTTCAAAACAGTCAGATGCAAATTACGATACAACGTTTCCAAGAAATGGTACGTGCCACTGTTTTTTAATTTCCGTTTATTTAATCAAAGGAAATTTAATTGAAATATCCGTAAAATTTGAGGACAAAAAGTTATTGTAATTTTACGCATTATATATGATGGTGATAAAGGATAAGTGGACGGAAGGATAAGTACGGAACTGAAAATGGAAAGTAGCGAGCAGAAAAAGAAACTGATGGAGCTACAAGGTAGATTGATACATCCGTCAAATGATGATTCTAGGTTAATAGAATCTGTTAATCAAAAAACTATTGCAAAAATCAAGTATAATCAATATTACTTCTGCTCAAAGGCTATAATAGAATTGGACCAAAATGGGTACAAAACAGGTCATTATATCTATACGTTCTATTCTATGCAAAGGCAAATATTTCAAAGAGAAAAGATGTGTTACTTACAAATTACTTATGTTCCTAGATATCTCACTAATTCAGGCTTCTTGTCTTGCAGAACTAATCATTCATTTAACATGTAAAGGGGTCCAAGAATAGTAAAAGATTTTTATATTTCATAGCCTCACTTGATACGTCGATTGGATCACGTAAAATATCGGACATTAATTGCATCTACATCTTCAGACCTTAAATATATAATTGCAACAACATATTTAATAGCGTTTTAATAACATTTTTCTAATTGTTTATATCTATGTCTAATAAATATATATTAATCGAATAAGTTGCTTTACCAAAGAATAAAAGTATCTGAGGCTTACAAATCGGAGCATTACATAACAAACGCGCATCACATATATAATATTACATGTAATAAAAGATGAAGACCAAAAAGTTCGTACATAAGTTGAATCCACAATGCGGTCATAGAGATACAGAAACGGCAAAAATTCCAAACAATAATTTAAAAAATTCAAAAAGGGGGGAGTGAAAATCCATCTCCTTGACGATGATAAGGAACAAGTCTGCCTCATGCACTACAATATCCCAAACAGCCAGCGATTGGCACGCCAATGACAACGGATGGAACGAATTCCGTGACAGAACTGTGCTAACAAAGTGCTCCTACTCAGCTTTCGAAATGGCATACTGTTAGTACTGGGGCGGCATTCGTATCACGGCACTATTAAAGCACCGAGATATAGCACACGGGCTACACGGCCGTGACAATGACACTATCAGCTCACCATAGCTACACGCGTGGTTGTGGCGTAGGCTGACATTTACTAATGGGGAAGCTGTTTCCATAAAAATTATAAGCAAATATGAAAAATGACTAAACTGTGCAATTTATTTATTTTGATTCCAAAATAGATACACCGGCATAAAACAAAGATATAAGAACTCGATTTTATTATTTTCTCTAAACTAGCTCGATAGGGCGATTTTTTCCATAAAGTCGATAATTACTTTGTCATAAAAATATACACACTTATTTTATATATATTTTCTTCAATTTATTGTTGCAAATTCATGCAATTGAGGGTTACATTAAATACGATGACAGCATGTTATTTCAAAAATTACACAAGGCGAAGTTAGGGACGCAACAGCATGAATTTTATTTTATAAGTAATATTTTTTTTATAAATAATATTTTTAGTCTATGATGAATTAAAAGAAATATATACGACTCGCTCAATAACTATAAATATAGAAAAACGACCATCAAAATGTCTATCAATACTCATATGCTGAACATCTACTGACATCTAACGGTTCTAATTTGTATGAAAGCACAGGTTCCCCATTGCCAAATGTGATCCTGCGTCATTGCTGATGAGATTCATGAATGGAGCGATGATACGCGTGTCACCATGGTGCTGGTTCTGCGCGATTCGCTCGTCTAGAACGTGCTGGTAACACGTTCTGGCATTTTAGACAACGAATCCGGTCACAGATGACTACGAATCAGTTGACACTCCTCGGAAGTGGCAATATAGTGCCGGCATGGTGTCGCTACCATCTTGCCGTTTGTTATCTGGGATGCTTTTTAGTGCATTATTCGGAATTGAATTTGAACACATAGCTACTTAATCGCAAATTTGTATGTACTGTGACGTGGTGACGTCACAAGGCTCGCTCACCCCCCCCCCCCCCCTGCTTCGGTTAGACTAGCTCGCAGATCACCACCCATGCGAGAAGCGCGACACGGACCATTGCGATAGCAGTATTTGCGAGGAGCGTGAAATACACGATGGTAGAACCTCCCCCCCCCCCCCCCGATCGTTTCTCTCACTCCGTTCGACGGATAAGACTGGCGAGCTGATGGAAGAAGCGACCCATAAGACGCCTCTTCGGCGGATAATAAGACCGCAGGTTCGCGGAAGGGCTGTGCGCCGAGGTAGCGTGACGGGCTCGACGGTGGAGGAGTCGGGAAGTGAGCAAGAAGAGACCCTGAAGCCCGAAGGATACGATCCAGAGCTCTGCAACGATAAGACCGCTGCCATAGTCCATGGAGACAAATAGGATGGTTCTCGGGTGTGAGAAGGACCTCTACCCCTCCCCTGAGCCCATGGAGAGGAAAACTCAAGATGCGCAGCGGAATTGCAGGTGAGCCGTGGAAAGCGCGGCGCGCGACACGCGCCGCAGTTCAAATAATCCAGAGGACCCCCTCTAGACACACCAGAGGGGGCGATCAGGGAAGATCGCCGAAATCCACCGATCGATGCCCCGGACAATACCGAAGCGTATGGCCCTACCCCATCAAGGAGCCCTAAGGAGGATCTAAGGGGATCCGAAGACCCCCAGCAAACCTATATAATGAGCTAGCCAGCACGAAGACAGCCTCTTATTCTTCTGAACGACTTAGCGACTACTTAGCGAGCAACCGAGCTAGCGATTATACGGAGCGATTCGGAGGAGAGAGAGAGAGAGAGAGAGAGAGAGAGAGAGAGAGAGAGAGAGAGAGGTAGACGGACTGAACGAGATCCATACTTGTTGGAAACGAGAACGTGAGTCCTTATACGCTAAAATGTCCCATTTGTTCCCTGCCGCAATTGTGATATCGCGTATTGTAATTTGTATTGTATAACGGGTGGTGATCCCCGGTCATTCGCGGCGTGTCGTATACCCTTTTGTAATACCGCGACGAGGCAATCTAGAAAGAAGCCGTGAGTTCAGAATGCCGCGACCCTAATTTGCGCACTCGGCTAGAAGCAGTCGAGCGAAAGAGTATTTCGAAATTTCGAGTGTTATCTTGCACCGGATTTCCCCGGGTTGCGTGGTTTACTAGTTTTTGCTACTTCTTGAGTAGCTGGCGCCCAAAAAGTCCCAGCCTCGCAGCTTCGAAATACTTGCTGGATAGGAAATTTATTGTTCTGTACTTCGCGTTGCCGAATCACGCGGATATTCTGTACCCCGATATAACCCCGGATTAAACTTCTGGATACCCCGTTATTATTGGTTCTATATACCCTTTTCTTGCGGATTGTAACGGGAAAAACCTTCACAGTACATAATTATACATGACTGCATAAAAAGGATGTCATATACTTTTATAATCAATGCGATATAAGAATATAAAACGAAGAACTATCCACTCCCATCAGGAGTAAAAACAATGTTTGGTACGCAAAGTTCATTGCAAAATATAATCAAGCAGTTAATATATCAAATCACAGCACACAGTAAATCACTGAATGTATAATGATATAAATAGTAAGAAAAACATATTTACCTGTTAGATGTTTATAAATTCAAATTTAAAGGTCCAAGTCACATTTAATATATTGTTGTTTAACAAGATGATTTAATGTTGTTTCAAATAGGCGTGCAGAACTAGCTCGTACTTCTGTCAATGTAATTTCACTCGAAAAATACAAAGGATAAGAGGAAATATTCTCCAATATATAACATATATAAACCAACGGATGCAAGAGAGAACATTCGATCTCGGTGTAACGAGACCGGGGCGTCATCCTGCAGTAATCGTATAACGCCTGTTCCGAGATGGTGTAGAGAGGGAATGTGGAGGGTGAAAAGCATAAAATAACAACAATGTAACTAAAGAGAAAGAGAAAGAAAATATGTGGAAGCATTACATTTATTAAGAGGAAATCCTAGAAATATCAAACAACAGATTATATACCATACTGTAAGGGTAAGGTACAACGAAATAGACGATATCGTGAGAGAAACTAAAAAAATCGAGAAACTTAAAAAGAAAATAATAATTTAGATTGAGCGAATCAATATCACTGATCCCGGCAAGCTTAATGGAAAACGCATAACGATGAATCGGTTAGAGTATAAGATAGATGTTGGTCGCGGTTTGAGTGGCCCTGGGAATCCTTTGCCCGCATCAGGGCAGGCAGTAGGATGGTGGAGAGCCTGCCCTCCTGTTGCTTGGATCTATAGAATTCACATTCTTTTGTAGAGTAGAAGCAGATAATTATAATGCTTTTCATAGAAGATTACAGCTTACTTAATTCGAAACGTTGAAATGAGATGAGTCATGGCATTGTATAATGCATTAATACTCTATTGTCTCGAAATGTAGACACTACGAAGGGCAATCCTGTTGCATGGAGCTGTAGAATTTACATTCTTATGAAGTGTTAAAGCAGATAAGCATAGAGCTATGCATAAGAGATTACAGCATTCTTACTTTGAAACAATGAAATGGGATGCGCCAGCGCATTGCATGGAGAATTCTAGCTCGATTGCTTTAACAGACAGACACTACGGAGCGCCATGCCGTTGCATCGAATTATATAGTTTACATTCTATTGAAGACCTCTAACAGTTAAGCATAATGTTATGGATATATGATTACAGATTCTTTGCTTTGAAACGTTGAAATGAGATGCGACATCGCGCAGCATGAAGTATTAGAAATGTCTTGCTTGGACACATAGAGATCTGGAAACGATATTCTGTTGCAAGTAAGTATAGGATTCACATCCTTCTAAGGTCTAGATGCAGACAAATGTAACATATTGCATAGAACATTGCAATTTACCATGAATCATTGAAATGACTTGCGACATCGTGTTGAATGAAGCAATAGAACACTATGGCTCCGATAAGTAAACAACTGGAAACGCATTGCCTAGCAAGGATGTGTGACATTTTCATTCTTTTGAAGTGTGGACCAGGTACACATAACACTTCGCAATAAATATTATACCTTATCATGCAACATAGAAATGAGATGCGATATCGCGTTCTAAGAAGCATTAGAACTCCATTGCTTCGATACCTAGACACATGGAAACGCTATTTCCTAGCAAGGAAGTGTGGCATTTAAATTCTTTTGAAGTGAATACGAGGTATACATGACACTTCGCAATGAATATTATATCATATCATGAAACATATAAAAGAGATGCGATATGGCGATTTAAGTAGCATTAGAACTCTATTGCTACGATACGTAGACATCTGCAAAAGCTATTTCCTAGCATGGAAGTGTCGCATTTACATTCTTTTCTAGTGAATTCGAGGTGTACATGACACTTCGCAATGAATATTATATCTTATCACGAAGCATAGAAGAGAGTTGCGATATCGCGTTTTAAGAACCATTAGAACTCTATGGCCTCGATGCGGAGACATCTGAGAACGCTATTTCCTAGCATGGAACTGTCGCACTTACATTCTTTTGAAGTGAATACGATGTATACATGACACCTCGGAATGAATATTATAACTTAGCCCGAAACATAGAAATGAGATGCGATATCGCGATCTTAGAAGCATTAGAACTCTATTGCTACGATACGTAGGCATCTGCAAGCGCTATTTCCTAGCAAGGAATAGTCGCATTTACACTCTCTTGAAGTGAATACGAGGTATACATGACACTTCGCAAAGAATATTATATCTAATCACGAAACATAGAAGTGAGATGCGATATCGCGATTTAAGAAGCATTAGAACTCTATTGCCTCGATGCGTAGACATCTGCAGACGCTATTTCCTAGCAAGGAAGTGTCGCATTTACATTCGTCTGGAGTGGATAGGAGGTATACATGACACTTCGCAATGAATTTTATATCTTATCACGAAACATAGAGATGAAATGCGACATCTCGTTTTAAGAAGTTTTAGGACTCCATTGCTACGATACGTAGACATCTGCAAACGCTGTTTCCTAGCAAGGAAGATTCGCATTTACATTCTCTTGAAGTGAATACGAGGTATACATGACACTTCGCAATGAACATTATATCTTATCATGTAACATAATAGTGAGATGCGATATCGCGTTTTAAGAAGCATTAGAACCCTATCGCCTCTATGCGGAGATTTCCGCAAACGCTATTTCCTATTATGGAAGTGTCGCATTTACATTCGTCTGGAGTGAATAGGAGGTATACATGACACTTCGCAATGAATTTTATATCTTATCACGAAACATAGAAACGAGATGCGACATCTCGTTTTAAAAAGCATTAGGACTCTATTGCCTCGATGCGTAGACATCTGCAGACGCTATTTCCTAACAAGGAAGTGTCGCATTTACATTCGTCTGGAGTGAATAGGAGGTATACATGACACTTCGCAATGAATATTATATCTTATCATGAAGCATAGAAATGAGATGCGATATCGCGTTTTGAGAAGCATTAGAACTCCATTGCTACGATACGTAGACATCTGCAAACGCTATTTCCTAGCAAGGAAGATTCGCATTTACATTCGTGTGGAGTGAATAGGAGGTATACATGACACTTCGCAATGAATTTTATATCTTATCACGAAACATGGAGATGAAATGCGACATCTCGTTTTAAGAAGCTTTAGGACTCTATTGCTACGATACGTAGACATCTGCGAACGCTATTTCCTAGGATGGAAACGTCGCATTTACATTCTTTTGAAGTGAATACGAGGTATACATGACACCTCGCAATGAATATTATATCTTATCATGAATCATAGAAGTGGGATGCTATATCACGTTTTAAGAAGCATTAGAACTCTATTGCCTCGACGCGTAGACATCTACAGACGCTATTTACTATCATGGAAGTGTCGCATTTACATTCTATTGAAGTGAATACGAGGTGTACATGACACTTCGCAATGAATATTGTATCTTATCACGAAACATAGAAAAGAGAAGCGATATAGCGATTTAAGTAGCATTAGAACTCTATTGCTACGATGCGTAGGCATTTGCAAACGCTATTTCCTAGCAAGCAATAGTCGCATTTACATTTTTTTGAAGTGAATACGAGGTATACATGACACTTCGCAATCAATATTATATCTTATCATGAAACATAGAAGAGAGGTGCGTTATCGCGTTGTAAGAAGCATTAGAACTCTATGGCATCGATGCGGAGACATCTGCAAACGCTATTTCCTAGCATCGAAGTGTCGCACTTACATTCTTTTGAAGTGAATAGGAGGTATACATGAGACTTCGCAATGAGTATTATATCTAATCACGAAACATAGAAATGAGATGCGATATCGCGATTTAAGTAGCATTAGAACTCTATTGCTACGATACGTAGACATCTGAATACGCTATTTCCTAGCAAGCAATTGCCGCATTTACATTCTTTTGAAGTGAATACGAGGTATACATGCCACTTCGCAATGATTATTATACCTTATCATGAAACATAGAAGA